>NC_053116.1:34647784-34890284 GCF_010015445.1 Perca fluviatilis
TTATAATATATAATTGCAGTCACAAGCACTGTAACTGTATGTAATGTATACAATTTGTGCAAAAAAATAAATAAATAAAGTTTAAAAAAAGGAAAAAAAATACTAAGGATTCCCTGTGCCACATGTAGGCTATGATTAACATTAAAACATGATTTATAAAGTCATGCCAACAATTATTAGGCTATTTTAATAGCTTAGTATTCTATGCAAAAAATTTATGTATAAAGGTTTTAGGCTGTCCTACTAGTTATTGTAGGCCCAGTTTAATATGCAACTTAATTTTATACAATATACAAGTAATTGTGGTGAGAGAGCATTAAGAAAAAGTAAAAAGCTGCATGGGTTTGAGGTGAGGGAGGGTGTCAAGGCTTCCCAGCTGTATATTTCCCAGGAACTTGCCTCTCTGGAGTAGCTGTAAGTTGCCCAACCTCTCCTTCCACCCCTGGGCTGTGTTCCCTGTTTGCATTTGTCCCGCAGAGACCTTGCCCTTGGACGGGCCACTTTTAGCTTTCCAAAGCAACATGACTCTCTCTTTCTCTCTGCTGTTATGCAGTGCTTTTGCTCCACACTTATTGTGCAAAACCAAACTAGATTGTCCCACTGCCATGTGAGACAAAAATAATTATTTGGTTTGTTGTCTTTAAAGGTTGCTCCAACTAATGATTTATTAGAATTTTTTTGCATGGGTATATGGAGGGATAATGGAACATTTATCATTGTTGTACAAAGCCCCATACTGGCATCCTGTAATTCATACAAAAAGTTAAGGGAACCATTCAACTCAAGTTTCTCAAACTGTAGTTCAAGGATACAAAGATGTGAGTTGTGAGCCTATTTCTGCCTGCACTGAGATTTCTCATTTGGCTTTCAGCCAATAAAAGTCAAACTGCTGTTTGTTTTTTTCAGCCAAATATCATTTTTTGCTCCTCTGTACCAGCAGCAGAACACATCTCGCCGGGCCGGCCTTTGCTGCACTAACTGCCACACCAGCACCACCACACTGTGGAGACGCAACGCTGAGGGAGAACCAGTGTGTAACGCCTGCGGCCTCTACATGAAGCTGCATGGGGTAGGTCACACCATACGCTCCAGTTCTTCAAATCTCTGCTGCTGCTTAATTTGGCCTATAATGTCTCCTACTTAAACCCAGGCTACAGCCACACTGCTACGGTTTCAAATCTAAGCAGCGTTTTTGAGACAAAAACAATCTCCTTCCATGCAAGAGTTTACGCTCCAGTAGCAGAACTAATCTCTGTCCATGTAAACACGTCTGACAACGCATAGTCTCGCATTGCCAGACCTTCCTCCACAGCGCTGCGGGAGGAGGGTCTGGCTAGTCCACACAGCACTTCCTGATGGGAGAAAAATGTGCTCTGGTTTATTAGCATTTCTTTAAACCAATCACAATCTTGGGCGGCGCTAAGCAATGCAGTACGGTGCCGCTGCAAAATAGCCTCGGGAAGGAACTTGTTTTAGTGGAACATGTGTACGTTCAAAAGTTGTTTTACTCGTGCAACAGAAAACTCAGATTGGACAGATAGTCTAGCTAGCTGTCTGGATTTACCCTGCAGAGATCTGAGGAGCAGTTAACCATAGTCCTCAGAAATCCACCGGAGTTTAAAATTCCAACACAAAGAACGCAGAAAGTAACGGACATCCGGCCGAAAAGAGTGACATCTGGCGAATATTTTCCGGCGACGACGGAGCAATCCCGGAAGTGGAACGTCGTGGATATTGACTAGACAACGCATATCACATTAGCATTTGCGTACACTGGATGTGCACGTGCCGGTGTAAACAGGAAGCAGATTGTCTGATGTTAATCTGTGGTTAAAAATCGTGTAGGTGCATAAAAATACAGAAACTACTTTGGAGAAAGAACAACAAGGGCAAAAAGGAAGACTAGGGATTTCTTAGCTTGGAGCGACAACCAGGTGGAAGTGTTACTGAAAGGTATTAAAACGCCTACCTAACTGATAAGACTGACGTTGTTTCCAAAGGTCTCTGTTTGTGCCCCTCCAAACTACAAAGCAACCCCAGAGTTTTCGAACCAAAATGGGGGCAACAGTGTTTCCAAATGTCTCCGTTTTAGGGGCTCAGAAGCTGTGGAGTAGCATGGACGCAATGCGTAAACCTAAAGAAAAATATATTGGTTTTTAAACCAATACGTAGTAGTGTAGATGTAGTCCCAGTCTTCTCATGTCCTTCCCCACTAACCTGTGTGTAAAACAGCTCCTCTAGCACACTTCTGCTACAGTAGGGAGCAGTTCATTATTTGCACAGTGTAAAACCTCTCCAAGGGCATTGTGGTCATTGTTATCAGAGCGGCAGTGTTGGAGGGGAGGGTTGTGTGGGTTGTCATGACACTGTGGCCTCTGGTGTATCAGGGACTGGGAAGTAAGATCAACTAATCTGTGTTACTCTACTCCCTACAGGTGGCCAGACCTCTGGCTATGAAGAAAGAGAGCATTCAGACCAGAAAGCGCAAACCCAAGATGCCCAAGAATAAAACATCCACAGGTAGGGCCAAATGGATGGCTAAATCTAAATCTAGAGGTTTGATTTAATTTGATTTATACAAATCTCATGACATGTTAGAATAAAAAAAATAAAAATAATAATATATATATATATATATATATATATATATATATATATTTTTTTTTTTTTCAAAGTGATTAGGGGGAAAGTGCTCACAAATCAAGATCAACCAAGCACAAATCATTCTGAAAAGTGTCTCAGTATATAATCAAAATAGTCGTTAATGTTTTTTTTCAATCTGAGACCTCATTTGACTGTCTTGTTTATTTTCTCTAGGATCCACCGCCTCTGACACCAGCTCCCCCACATCGCTGTCAGTCTCAGAACACGCCTCAACCATTAAGAGCGAACCCAACATGGCCCCTTCCCCCTACGCTGGCCAGACGGTCACGTCTGCCACTCAGGTAAACCTCCTTTCCATACAAATGTATAGTATATGCAATGGCATTTGGGATTGAACTCTCATGATTGAACACCTTATCATTCATAAAAAATAGTTATTGAAGGTGGAAAAAAGTAGGTGGAAAAAAAGTGCTAATAGTTGACCATTAGCACACTTGCTAGCTCAGTTGCTATTGGGACAAAAAGCATACAGTTTCTTCAAAAGCCATATGACTCTGGTCTCATGGCCATCTTCAAACTAGGCATGGACCGATTATTGGCCCTGAACGATTATCGGGCCGTTTTTTTGGCAGTTTGCAGATTATCTGTATCAGCGTTTTATTTGCCTGATAACCGATAAAGTTAATTCATTAAAAAGTGTGCTACTTTGGCTGCGCTACAGCTCTGTGTCTGTCCCTCTGCTTCGGTATCACTCACTCGGTATGGGACTACAGATGGAAATTAGCCTTTGGGCTACAATCTGGCACTTTTACGTGTACTGCTGTACATGTTCATTAAATGTGCATAGTCCTGAAAATAAAAAATAAATAAATAAATAAAACTCACCACTGAGTCTGACTTAATTTCCCACACACAACACTCTCTGACTCTCTTTTACTGGGTATTATGTTGAAAGTTTCTAAATGTATTAAATAATTGCTTAAAGCATTGAAACAAAGTTTGTAACATTCCAAAATCTTAATTTTGATGTAAAGATTTGCATTTTCACTGTAAATGCACATCGGTTCCAAATTTCCAATATCGGTTTGATTAACTGCTAATGATCGGTATTGGTCTTGAAAAATCAGTATCAGTCGATCCCTACTGCAAACCAGTCCTCTTTTGTGAAACAGTTTATACAGAGGAGGCTATATGAACGATAATGGTGCAACACATCTTTTCCAATAACTTCCTCTATGTTGAACCCTCCGGCTCCCCGTTCCCTTAAAGATCAGCACTGTCAAGCAGCTTGCAGTTGGTCAATGGCACACATTCACATGTCAGAGTTCACCAAAGTTCAAGTCTGGCAAATGTTCATCGTTACGTTTCTTAACCCTTGCGAGTGAATCCACTGATCATGGCCAATCCATTGCAATTCATTAATTTTACTGCAACTTTTTGACTTTTGAAATGCTGCTGTGACCAGGCCTTAACTCAAGATAACCCTGATGACATCATCCGGGGTTATTTTCTCAGACTTTAGAAAGCTCCTTCCAGAGAAACAGAAGACATTATACAGCTGTTGTCACAGACTGAGTAGTATTCCTCATGATAAGTTATTTGACTTGTATGTGTAAAATCAGTAAACAGACCTTTTAAAGTAATTTTTTTTTTTAACACGTCAACGATTATGTTTGCTTGAAATGTCTCTCTCTTTCGTCCCTGCAGACGGCTTCTCATTTAGACAGCACAGGATCAGGACATGTGGACATTAAATACGAGGATTATCCCTTCACACCGACCTCCATGGCCCCACAGAACTCCTGGTGCGCTCTGTCTCAAGCATGAGAAAAAACCTCGACCAACAGGACTGCCATACTGACACAACACAGCTCACCTTGGCCATCACCATTCCTCTTGACTCTGGAGCTGTGGAGAATAGAGAGCTGTGTTGTATAAACATTAAATTTGGGGTTTATGCAGTGTCTGACGGATGCACGTGTCCAGCGCTCTTCACCGGAGCACCTTGACCTAATCCGCTTGCCACACTGTAACACACTGGCTCTGTAACTGGCAAAACAGCCCACCTGGACCATACTTTAGCTTCACAGTAGTCTATATCGACAAAGTTTCATTTCAGGTTTTTCCACCGGATGTCCCTCATTTTCGGCTGGGTGTCCGTCACCTTCCGCTTTCTTTGTGTTGGCGTTCTAAACTCTGGTCGATTTGTGAGGACTATGGTTAACTGCTCCTCAGATCTCTGCAGGGTAAATCCAGACAGTTAGCTAGACTATCTGTCAAATCTGAGTTTTCTGTTGCACGACTAAGACAACGTTTGAACGTACACATGTTCCACCAAAACAGGTTCCTTTTCGAGGCTATTTTGCAGAGGCACCGTCATTGTGTCCGGTGCTCAGTGCCACCCAAGACGTTTGTGATTGGTTTAAAGAAATGCCAATGAACCAGAGCAAGTTTTTTTTTCTCCCATTCCGGAATGCTGTGCGGACTAGCCAGACCCTCCTCCGCAGCGCTGTGGAGGAAGGTCTAGCAATGCCAGACTAGCTTCACAGGGACACAGGGTACCCAGGCTGCGGTTCTACAAAAGGATAAGTGTGTATTATCCAAAGCACATGGACTCAACAGCTCAGCCAGGGCAAAGAAGACAGACTAGGACTAAACACTGACCCTGGCTCTCCTGAATTCACACCCAACAAGCCACTTTCCCTCAGCTGTACAACAGTAACTACCTATTACTAAAAGAAATCTCAACACAACACCAAATATGCCAACGCAAAGAAAATCAAGTAGAATGTAAAAAGACATGGATACAGTAACCCCTTTTTATAGCTGATAACTGATTTTAGTTTCATTAAGTTTTTGTTGCTGTCGCTGGTGTTTGTTGATAAACCCTCACTGCTTTCTGTGGTATTTTCACGAATATAATGAGGGCAATTTCAGCACATTATTGGCATCGCAGAAAGAAAAGTGGAAAAATTGACAGAAAATACCTTTTTTTTATGGCTGTTGAACATGTCTCATTACAAACGTGCAGATGATTAACTTTTATAGGCACATTATTTATGTTGAGATAAGGACAGTTAAAAGTCATGGTGGACACTAAAACCAGTTATAGCCCACTGCTCGCTGTTGTTAAATGGCTGGCTAAGCTATGACGCTTAGATTGTGTGTTTTTACAAAATGCATCTTGTATGATTCATTTAAAAATCAGAACCAGTCGCTTTGTTTCTGACATCATGACTACATATCAGAAGTGTTATCATTTCACTGCTTTAATCAATGAAAGTGCAATGACTCAATTTTTTCATTTAAAAGTTGAAGGCACAACAAACAAGTTTGAAATGATTTTAAACATAATAATCTAATTTTATTGTCTTGTATTTTGTCAGTATGTAAGGGGATTATATTGTTATACTGTTCTGTTAAGAACTCTCTCTTGTTCCCTCTCCTTTTTTCAATGCTCTTTTGAATCTGTTCAGGTTAATAAACTGATTCACATTTTATTCATGTGTTTGTTTTTCGAGTAAATCTCACAAATATCTTCAGTGTACTTGGGATTGAGATGCCCTAACTCTTTGGGTTCCGAGATGGATTTTCATGTCATAAATCAGTGGATCCCAACCAAACACAATCAGCAAATAGACCTCCCCTCACCAGCACTACCCAAACATTTGTTATGAATGGATTATAGACTATTCTTTTATCATTTTTATTAGACAAAAGTGAATATTTCTGCAATATTTTTGCATGCAACATTTGGATTGGTTGGGATTAGACTGTTGCTTTTTATGTATATCCATTACTTTAACTATCTATTTTAACCATCAATCGATATCTTTTAGCAAACTATTTGAACTTCCTTGCTCTTTTTTTACACACTCTCAATTGCAACTTATGTTGTGACAAATAGGGTTGATAGGTAGCTTAGGCTACTGGTTATTGCACATTTAATAAAAATCAGCATCACACTAATTTGTAATCAATTTGGTTTTAGTAATAGTAATTTCTAATCTGTAGTTTAGTTTGTCTGATATAGTTAGCAGAGCCTTTCATGTACCCCTTGGCAACAGCCAAAGTCATAAATGATGGAACCAAATGGGCTGAAACTTAAACTATCAGGTGATTTTTTTCTTTATTCTTTATTTGACTTTTTTCCCTCTATTTACAGTAGAATCCCTCCAGCTGATGGCCATATCATCTAACATTCACCATTATATTTTGTGTTTTCTGATTCCGATCCCTGCGCTGCATTGTCTATTGGGAATTTCTGCAAAGATGTTGTGCATTTGCATGTATATTTAGCAGAGATATATTTGCCTATGCTCCAATGCACACAGTCAGGCAGGCTATACGTGTTTGTGTGTGTGTGTGTGTGTGTTTGTGTGCACAAGGAGGGTGTGTTCTCCTGCTGGTTGCTTAAGTGTCGACCAAAGGTTGTGTTCCAACTCCGCTTTATGGCAGCCGGGTTCGAATTGTCCGCACCGTTGAGGGAAAATACATGCCTGTCAGCAACAAGGCTGCTGCTTTACTGCCGCCATGGCGACATCCAGGCACCGGTGCACCACCAACACTGCCCAGCTTTATGACCGTTGGCCAAGATGTGGCTGTCTTATCTGTTGCTGGGAGAGGCCAGTCGCAGTGCGATGCGAAGATGCACACACATTCATTTTTAGTCTGGCAGGGAGAAGAGAAATGTGGACGCTTGAAATGAACAGCTGGAGGTTTAGAGGTTGAAATGGGACCACAAGGGGCTGAAAAAAACACTATTATTATTTACTGATATATTAAAAACTTTAAATCGTCGAGTGTCACACGCAGGTTCCTACCAGTCCGGGTAGGGACTACCACAGAGCTGTCAATGGTGATAGATAGATAGATAGATAGATAGATAGATAGATAGATAGATAGATAGATAGATAGATAGATAGATAGATAGATAGATAGATAGATAGATAGATAGATAGATAGATTTTTATTGATCCCAAAAAAATGGGAAATTCCAGTGTTGCATCAGCAAAATATCAGACACACAGCACACATACAGAATATACATGAAATAATAGGATACAATATACATGAAATAATAATAGCATAGAATATAAGAACAAATAATTTAAAATGTATACAAGTTGGATAGTTAGGTCCTGCGTGAAAGAGCCCTTCCCTGGAACGAAAAGCAGCTCTGTCTTGTCAAGGTTGACTTTTAAGTGGTGTGTGGACATCCAATAAGAGATGTCAGTCAGACCGGCAGAGATACGTGGTGCTACCTGTGTTTCAGAATGAGGAAAAGAGAGAAGTAGTTGGGTGTTGTCTGCATAGCTGTGGTAGGAAAAGCCATGTGAGTGAATGATAGAGCCAAGAGAGTTGGTGTACAGAGAAAAGAGGAGGGGACCCAGGACTGAACCTTGAGGGACCCCAGTTGTGAGTGGACACAGGAAATAGATGTATCCACTGAAACAAAAACAAAAAAGTATTCTTTTGGAGCGGATCATTTCAGTGAAAATGAACTTGTTTTATGCGCGGATCTACTTTATGGTGCCATGTGGTTAAGGGAGTCACTTTGTGTTGAAAAGTGGTGGGGACAGATGGGGAAAAAAATAATTATGTAATAGGGGGATTGGTTTGAGGTCAGAGTAGATCATTAAGGCACATCAAAGGGCAATACAAAATACGAAAATAGGCCGACTCAACATGAAACACACAAAAATGTTGACTTCACAATTAACAGTCATCAATACAAGAACAATTACACATTGAGGGAGACACGTAATACGGTGAAATATGCTTTATGTCGAAAATGAGTGGAGTTCACCTAAAAGGTGGATATTTGAGCAGTTCCTAAAAAGGTAATGAAACTCTTTACCAACTACAGTATCAATTGAACAAAGATTCTCAACAGTTGTAACCTCAAAGTCAATACTTGCACCCCCAACTCCTTCCATCCCTAAACAAACACAGAGAGAGAGAGCGCTACCAGCACTAGCTCTTTTCTTTCAGTGTGGCTCAGTGCTAAAGACAGCTCTTTCACTCAAACAATTCTTATTGCATATAGTGCATTCCATTTACCTCGGAACTCGGAAGCTGAAGCTGGGAATGACGTCACACGCGAGTTGAATGCGTTCCATTTACAAGTCGGATTTTTCATAGTGGGGTTAGATCTAGCCAGGTTAACCATTTTTAGTAACACCAAATGATAACAAAACATTACGCTGTTTATCTGTGGATACAAACAGCGTAACAACATGTCCACAGATAGAATATAGACAGAACTGCGTGTACGACTGATTTAGTGTGACACAAATGACACAGAAGTGTTTATAACTGTATGTTACTAAAGCTTTCACAATTGTTGATGCACGGAGCAGCCATGTTGGATTTTTAGCTCGGGGTACTCGGTGGTTGCCTGAGTTCCGAGCTCAGAAATCTGAGGTCAGAGGTGTGTTTCAGACTTTGACCTCGGAAAATCCGAGTTCCAAGTACAAATGGAACGCTCTATATCACTCAATTGTTTCCAAATTTGGGCTACCACTTTTAAACCTTCCCATGGATCCCAAAAATAGGCTTTGAAAAATGTCCTCAGTGCTTCCGCCGTGTGTTGTATAAGGAAGTGGAGAAAAAAAGTGACAATACCTGTTTTAACTTTGTAAATATCTGTTTTTCAAAGATAACTTACTGCCAATACTGTTTTTAAACACTAAGGGACTGTACACAATTATTACACTCCAGTAAATGTTGCATCCCTCCCCCTCACCACTCCAGTAATTTATGTACACTCCCTAAATACTGTAAGAGAAGCATAAAATGAGGAATACATATGCAGCCATACATTTACACCCTTTCCCTCTGCAGTATACCTTCTTTGACCACCTTTGCATTTCCTGCTATACACATGTAATTTACTGTTGTTAGGTTAAGTAGGCTAATACATTACTTTCAACTGACAGTTAGTGGTGACAAAGAAACCTTGGATTTGATTTAGACCTGGAAGCATCAAGGCTGGGGTCAGACCGGTGTCAAGGCCATGATGACTGCTGCGTCTTTGGAACAATTTTTAAATTTGGTCTGTCAGACCTCTTCATACCCTGACTCATCATTCAAGAGAAAGGTTTCTCTTTCACTGTGTGTGTGTGTGTGTGTTTTTTTTAAGAGAATAAGAGAGAGAGAGATTCAGCTCCTGAGGGCCCTACATTTCCCCTTCCTTCATGTTCTCGGCAGCATTCTGTCTTCCTGGACGGCGCTGTGACAGCTAAATGTTTGTGTGTGTGTGTGTGTGCAGAGTTACAACTCAATTCCTGGACAGACATGCGAGAAAGGGCCACAGTCCAGCATTAATATGAACGGCTGATAGTGAGAAAGGTCTTTTTTCTTCTTTGTCGAAGACAGACTTTCCCAGGGCTCTGCTCCTTGAATGTTCCATTCAATTACTGCCTCCAACCAAACAGGATATTCTCTTCTGTACTGTGCTCCTCGTAGGGTTACTGCCTTTTGTGTGTGTGAGAGAGAGACAGAGAGTGAGTGTATGGGATGTTGGAAAGAAGCATATACATTTATTCAACTAATTTTCAGCCTTTAAATCAAAACTTCCGCCAGCTGTCGGCTCAGTGATTCGCCCTGAGGTCCTATTCTTCACTCTGCGTGACAGGAACAAAACGGTGTGTGTGTGTGTGTGTGTGTGTGTGTGTGTGTGTGTGTGTGTGTGTGTGTGTGTGTGTGTGTGTGTGTGTGTGTGTGTGTGTGTGTGTGTGTGTGTGTGTAAAACAGTCTTGGGAGGCATGTTACTCAAACCCAGTGCTCTGAAAATTGCAAGAAAATAGTTATAGTTAATTTACAGAATACTGAATACATGACATGCTCAGTGCGAGTAAATGTGCATTCAGTTTTGCATCCTCTTTCTGAGCATCAAGAAACAGCCTCCACCCTTTATCAGTGAAAACCTTAAGCCATTTTTATGGTGGCCATTATGTTCCCAGTGCGAGTTGTGAGAGCCAGAAAATTACATCATCATGCCTTTCGCGTGCAGCGCGAAGGCACTGCATTTGTCGCAGCGTGCAGTTGTGTACCTCAAAATTTTTATAACTCGCTGTGCGGTGCACCTTCCGTTTCAACATGGTCGGCAGGGAAGTACCTAATTGTATAACTTGGATGCAAAGTTGATGAAAATGAACATTTCTGATATCCGAATATGATGATTTCATAGACTATTATGTAATGCATATTTGTTTCAGTTGCCTGACAACGGAACTAACTAACTTTGAGTGAGAGCATTCATTCTCATTGCTTGCTGTTAAGATAATACGCGTGGGCTATTGCTGCATTAAAACGTTTTAATGAATAGTGATTTTATTTTACAATAGTAATAAACAATAGCTGCGCTGCGGCAAACATCTATCATTACCTGGTTGGCTGTCACCAATGAAGGCAGGTCAGGGAGACGTGGCTGTATGTCAGTGATTAGTTTCACCCCAGGAACCCCATTTCATCGTGATTTACTATTCTGTTCACTGATGAGCTCCTTTGCAAAGCCACATCTGTTTTTAGTATTAAGAAACACCAATGTTTCTTTTATTCATTTTGAAACAGGAAGTCATTAGAGCTTGCAACTCCAAACTTAGGTTTACATTTTGCCATATTAATAACTTAATTAATTAATAACATCACCAACTATATGGTGGAATTAAGACCATTGTGCACAGCAGAACACATCCTCAGCTGTCTAAAGTTCAGAGGACAAACATGGCAAAGGTTGTAATACAACAAGGGCTCCATAAACCAAAGTACATCTTAACTGGGGGGGGGGGGGAGAAAACACACACACACACACGTTGGGTACTCATTCAGCAGGTGCCTAACACCAATCTATACAGATTTATGAAGACTGAAGTTATATTGTAACTGAGATGATTAGAATAAAAATGCAAATGAAAAGCAAATTGTGGTACTTTAATTTTAAGCAATATAACTATTTTCGGAGGGGGATTTCTTGGTTTGTAGCACTGGCTGCATGACCTGTAGCTGTGTCTGACCTCAGCTTTGGGGTCATGGAGGTGTCTGATTTGTCACCATTGTTCTGCTCCTCTCTGAGGTGAGATGAACATTGTTCTTCAACATGCTTCTCATTCCTCACCTCTCCGTCTCTCCCTCCCACTCATTAACCTTTCACTAACCCTACCTGACTTATGATGCGTTCCATTTGAACTCGGACGTCGGAATTTACGAGTTCCAAGTCAGAAAATTTCAACTGGAATGCCGAAGTCTGATTTGCAGTAACTCGAACAAAGCCGAGCTCAAAATCCAAGATGGCTGCTCTGTGCATTAACAGTAGTAAAAGCTGCAGTAATATACAGTTTATTAGCATGTCAGTCTTATTTGTGTCTCATTAAACCAGTCGTACAAATAGCGCTGTCCAACTTCTATCTGTGGACGTTGTTATGCTGTTTGTATGCACGAAATACAGCGTAATGCCTTGTTATCAACTGGTATTGCTAACAATGGCTAACCTGGCTAGAGCGGTTATTCGGACGTGTTGTACTGGAACGCGGCCCACTTGGGTGTGATGTCATTCCTAGCTCCGGCTTCCGACTTCCGAGGTAAATTAAACGCAGCGACGGTGGCACCCCGATAAAAGGAAACGCCACATCCAATATTAAATGAAGTTAACTGTTGACACAACACAGTAATGTGAGCTATTTAAATTAGCTTGATACATGGTCAGACATAATTTGCTCCTAACAGGTTATCGCCGTGTCTACTTTGTCCATAGCAATCCCGCCAGACAGTCCCAAAACGTCCCAGTTAGAGAGTAAATGCCGTAAACATATTCTTTGTAAATCTTTAATAAATAAATATGTCAAGTAGGCATGATACACATTTTCTTCAACACTTGCCACTTCAACAGCTTGCTGGCTCTAAAGTTATGGTTGTTTCCGATAGTGAAGGGATTTTGAGAAAGGATTTCCAGGCTTTATCCTGGAAATGTACTTCCGTTGATCCAGACTATATCCATAAGGCCCACATGGCCAATTGAATGGAAAGACAAAACCTAACAATACAGTCTGGCCTAACCTATATAACTCAATAGCCCAACACGGACAAGCTAATGCAAGAGCAACAGGTTATTTGAGGGGCACAGTGAATCAACTTCAACTATACAGGCTTTATTCATACTTTATCTAAAGTCAATAATACTCACCCTGCACAGCAACAGGAGTCTGCTGCATAGACCCAGCAACAGAGAACTTACAAGCTGGTAAATGTTTCTTCATGTGTCTGATAACCTTGTTACTTGAATATTTCCGTGGCAAAGAGAAAGAAAGAACCTTACTGGGCAGGCAGACATGCCCTCAGCAAAGACCATGAATCACACAATCTGCTGATATTATTAGCTCTTAACCCAGGCCAGGTCTATTCGTAGACTTATTCTTCCATTTTTAGGAAGAAAAACATAAGACAACAACAGGAGAGGCCGAGCAAGGCCTAAAATAAGACAAAAAAACAACGGGGTGATGGATTACTCGGAGACACCCGAGAACGATGACTTCCGTGGCCGTTTTGATTGTTTCCTTGAGAAAAAAAAAAGGCTACAGGAAGACAGGCGAGGGGGGAGCGCAAAAGAATTCCCTCAAAGGGGAAATCAATAGAGATACCTTCTTTTATTTGTACAGTTACATACAGCACATACATGCTCCCTGACTGCATATTGTTACCCACATGAATGATGATGTAATTACGCTCGTCTTCACTCAATCCCACACAGCTGATTTATCCTCCCTCAAAAATATCTGCCTCACACCTAGCCACATAGCTCTGTAGCACCCCATAGCCCTTCATAGCACTCCATAGTACCTAACAGTAATAACAAAAACATTTGGCACTGGCATCCATCGCCAGCTTAAGCCCGTGTGTATACTATATACACTGCTGTGATATTTATAGTCAGCTGGCACAAGCTGCTCTGTGGGATACAGAGCGAAAGTGCCAGTGAGCTAGATTTGTGTTCTACGCTGTGATTCCTCGTCCAGATTTCTGAGGTGAATACGATGTTTGCTGTATAAAAATGACATGAGTGGTATTCTCTTTATGTTGCCCTCTCTGTCCTCTCCGTATCTTTATTAACACAGGGGTTTAAGGTTTTTGAAAGCAGCCAAGCCGAGCTGTAGCTCATCTCATTGTTCTAAACCTAGGGATGTATCAGGCATTAGTCAGTGCCGTGAACAAAAAGCACTTCCCCACGTGCGGATGCATACAGATACACACACTGGAGAGATGAAAAAAAAAATTGAGAAAACTAATTGTTTTAAGGGAACAAACTTGAATCGAAAGGAAGAGATGTTGTAGTAGCCTCATTCAGATCAGAATTAGTAGACAGGTTTTCATCCAAATGTGGCACAAATTATGTTATAGGCCTATATTAGGAGTTGGGCGCATTCAAATAAACAGTTGGCAAAGTTAATTTTTCAGTCGGGTACAATGAGATGACATAAATAAAATAGGGTCGGTCAAACCTTAAACACAAACGAAAAGAATGTGGAAAACACAATGGCCCACGTGTTCATTTGAGGAAGGTTTCAGTCTCCTCATCACTGAAATAAGTCACAACATGTTTCTTTGCCATGGCTGTTGATATGTCTTCATCTTTGTACTATAGTAGTGTAATTGTTGTCTAGCTCTGTGTGTATTTTTCTTTTTATTTCTTCTTTTGAGCGGAGCTGCTCGGGAACGCAAAATGAATTTCGGTGTGAATTGACAATAAAGTTATATCGTGTCGTATCGTTATCGCCTGAATGTGCATCTCCTCTCGACTTGGAACTTCAGAATGAATTTCAGCTCAATGTTTAGCTGTCCAGCCCACAACTTCACTGTTTAGGTTCACTCTCAGCATTATCATAGCGTCGTTTTCAGCCTCAGCAGGCAGCTGTTTTCAGTGACAAAACTTTACAAACCCACTGTACACTACCTGCTCAGCACCAGAGTAGCAGGAGTTGGTAGAGACCAAAAACAGAGCTAAAAGAGAGTGAATATTGGACTTACATTTACCAATTGGCCACAAACACGATTCCAAATGAAGCTTAATGTTGCTCCGTAACTGCTGGATGTGTAACTTAGCATCAAGTTAGCTATATCTATAACTATAACTTGCTTCTGCTTTTTAAGTTACCAGACTCTTGATTGTAAGCTCTGAACATGGAAACTAGATAATTAATCGGACTTGATTTGAAATTGCTAAAGCTTTCAAACTATACAGTGGGAATGATAAAAGATGACCGCATTAAATATCATTCATCCAAAAGTTGGATTTGCCACATTTCTGTGTCTCTTTTTGTATTAGCTCACATCTTAAGGGGCCAGTTGTTCAAAACATTTAATCTGGATCAAAATTAACCGGATTTGGAAATCCCATTTTTTGCTATCCAGGATCAGGTAATCCGTCTTACTTTTATGCCGGTTTTTCAAAGCAACATTGGCTTGGATCACCCTTATCCAGATAGAAAGTTTTCAAGATTACCAAATCCGGATTACCAGTGATCTAAATGGGACAACATATCACAATGTGGGCTACCAGCTATGTAAAGAACAGGTAGGAGAGCCAACATGGGGTCACTGTAAGTGTTTCTTATTTTGAGACAAAACACAAAAATAACATAACCATCCACTTCCATTCATAATTTCTTTTATGACCCCTCATCTGAGTTACAACAAATAAAAACAAATATAAATTAACAAATATATTGTGGATATTTTGAAAATGTCTTAAAAACAAAACAAAAGGCCAAATGTCCAATAGTTAACAAAATAAGGAATGTTCAGGGTTCTTCTTCATCTGAGGAGGAGAGACCAGCATTTCCAAGCCCTGCTTTTATGAGGCGGATCTGAAGTTTGAATTTGGTTTGCTGCAGTTTGGTCAGCTTGATTTGTTCCTCTGCCAGGACTATCTGTGCTTCTGCTCTTTAACTTTCTCGTTTAGACATGGGGACAAGATCATTTCTATTTTTATTTTATTTTTACTTTACTATACTGAATAGCTTAATTGGTAGCCTACGTCTATTTCATCTACTTTATCACTGTTACGGTTACACAAGTCAAGTGCAAAATATAAATAAAAGTATATACACTACATGATACAAATGTATTATTTGACCAATTTTAAAGTTTTACTACATTTTCTTCCTGGAATCCACCTTGAAATCCTACCCCCTGTTGGGATCGGGATAATCCTGTTTTTTTGGATCAAAGTTATCCAAATCCTACTGACAAGTTTTGAACAACACAAACTGAAGGTTTGATCCAAATTAAAACTAGGATTGGACTCCATAATCTAATCGGATTTCAGAATCCTTCTTTCCCTTTTGAACAACCCATTTTCAAGATTTGATCCAATCCGATAACCAACATCCGATCAGATTACCTTTGAACAACTGGCCCAAGATTCTAACCTTATAATCCTTATTTATGACATATCATTTATGTTGGTGTGTTTACAGTGTATGCTGTATGTGCACTGCTATACAAACCAATGTACAGTTAACGCTGTACTGTAGTAGGCATTCATCACATTTACATGCACACACTGTACACACTGTGTACACGTGGATGTAAAGTGATGTAAAGACGGATGGATTTGTAAGAAGGCGCCCAAATGGACATCCATCACATGATTTCATGTCTCCCATTTCCAAGACTGTAATTCTGTGCATATGTGTATGTGTGTGTGTGTGTGTGTGTGTGTGTGTGTATGTGTGTGTGTGTGTGTGTGTGTGTTTCAGACTTAATACAAAGATGGGTGCTATCTGTATTTTACACGTGGGAGTGTAGCATAGTAAAAAGAGATCACTCTCCCTGCATGTGTGTGTGTGTGTGTGTGTGTGTGTGTGTGTGTGTGTGTGTGTGTGTGTGTGTGTGTGTGTGTGTGCGCTGAGCCGTCTCTCCATCCGTCACTGGCCCAGGGTGGAGAGGAGACTACTCGGAGCCCAGAAAGCAGGGGTCAAGTCCAGGCTTACTCAACCCCCACAGGCCCTCCCCTTGCCTTCACCACCCCCAACCCCCCCTCCCCCTCCCCCCTTCTCAGATGAGGGACGAAGAGCCATGGAGGTGGGGTTGAGTTTATGGAGGAGGGGGAGGTGGTGCTGAATGGAATGGGTGAAAGAAGAGTTGATGAGAGGACGAGGAGATCTACGAACAGTGAGGGAGCAATAAAAAAAGGAGCGAGAGGGGAGGATTGAGAAATGTGGAAGATTTGAGGATTACTCTCGGTGAAAGGAGCAGATAAATGGAGAGAGAGAGAGAGAGAGAGAGAGGCAGGGAGCGAGAGAGGCGGAGAGAAGAATGGAGAAGTGATGAGGAATCTTGAGAAAGAGAAAGCAAAGTGTCAGCGGCTTCTTCTTTTTATCAGGTAATCGCAGTGATACTGAAAAAGTTGACGACGGTTACAGCAATCAAAATAATATCCCTAAAATATTATGCATTTGAGAACATTTAACTGTATTTATCACACCCTAGACTATGAAAGTGTCTCAAGACACAATACAACTCTCAGCGCCCAGCTATGAAGGAGCAGCAAAACATGTAAAGTTTGTCCTAAAGTTGGTCCAATAGGAAAGGCAGTCTTTGTTAAACTAGTGGTGTTTTTTTTTTCTTGGAAAGATGAATGTGCTCAGTATGTTTGTTAAATAAATATCCATATGAAATGTCATGTCAAAGCGAAGAATGGTTGTGGAGATAATTTATGATGGCCTATGACAGGGGGCATTCTTCTCTTCTCTGTGAACCCCCCATGTTACTCAGCAAACATATTCTACTATGACCCAACTACAGAGGGTAAACCAACTAACTAACTACTTCTTTCCTATTTCCTGCTACCACCTTGATTCCCAGAGTGTGAGGGTAAGGGGAAGGGGGGGGGAGCTGGAGGGGGAGGGGGGATTTTGTAGCCTGGTCCTACCAGACTCTGGTACATTTCATTTGTTCAGAGAGTCTGGCCACCATTGACAAGTGTTAACTTCCTTGAAGGCGGGCACTCTGTTGAAGTTTAAAACTATTGGATCTGCCCAGAGCCACTCTGGATCTGCCATAACCAATCGCTAACGTTTGGTCGTGACGTCGGCTTAGCATCACTAGCGTTAGCCTTAGCCAACTCCTTTACCACTAACGGAGCGGGCTGGAAAATCTAACTTTTCCTGAACCCCGTGGGGAGGAGGGCCACGACATCATGGCCACCCACACAACTCAGCAAAGACTGTTCTTGCTCGGGCTTTGACTTCTGGATATTCGGGCAGCGTTGCCACAACGGACCGGATGGCTTCGCTCGCATCTTTCTCCGCCGCCATTACGGAACTCACCGAAGGTTACCGAACCTCAACGTCATCGTTCTCAGCCACTCCCTCTGTTGATGGGACCGCCAAATATTTGGTCGGAGAAAACCCAAGAATATACCGCAAACCCAGACGGTGTACTGAAGGAAAATGAAAATAGAGCGGAAGTACGTAGGAGGGCGGAGCCAAGCTAGGGATTTTGGGCTTATTAAATAAAATTGGCTTAGGCTTTTTTTTTTTTATATGATTCATTAACAAAAAAAAGAAAAATATAGAAAAACTTAGAAAAAGTAATAAAAGTCATAGTTTGACTGCAATATTTAATCATACACAGTTGAACTTATGACAAGACTCAAATTTTCCACACGATAGGAAGGTGACATTGAATATTAGCTGAACATAAAAAGACTACACCATATCATTTTGAAAAGGTTAACAAATATTTAAGGATTACATGGTATTATAGGCTTTGTCAAAGGACAGTAATGTGTCCATCTCTCCTGTCCCCTCCTCTCCTCTCCTCTCCTTTCCTCTCCTCTCCTCCTCTCCTCTCCTCTCCTCTCCTCTCCTCTCCTCTCCTCTCCTCTCCTCTCCTCTCCTCTCCTCTCTTGTTTCCTCTCCTCTGAGATTTAAAAAAAACTCCTGGATCAGCTTCTTGTGGCTTTTAACAAACCCTTGTCCTAATACATCCCATAATCATATTACAAAGTAAATTATATTGTAGTCACAAGTATATCCCGATCAGCTTTTTTGACCCTCTGATCCGATCCGATTTTTAAAATACTGAATAGCCTATCTGCTCATACCGAGTCCCGATCCAGTAGGCCTACTTGTATTTGCTCAGATAATAGAGCTGCGCACCATTTTATTTGTTGACAAAAATAACTAAGTAAACAAAGAAACTAAAACATGTCTTAAGCTTAATATATTTAACTTAGTGCAGCAAATGCGTCTCTCAACCCCAAACAGCAAACCCACAAACAACAATTAGTAATCTATTGGAAAAAAGTTTCAATACATTTCTATTGACTAAATACATGAACATGGTTGGTTCTAGGCAGTACATAGAAACGGGAGCATGAGTGAAATAGTTTTTAAGCTCCGTCTCATGTAATGTATTACACTGAATGTTATGTTTTATGTCTTTGGGACTCCAGGAAGAATATTGTTTCAGTTAATACACAATACATGACCATATTGTGGAGGATGTTGCACTACTAATGTTGGAAATAGGGAGTAAATCTGGAGTAAAATGTGGGGGATGGAAACGAGGAATAAGGGAATGAAGGATAAAAAGAAAATGGGTATGTAAAAGTGAGATACAGATTATATAGAGAGAATGGTAAAAGGCAGAGAATGTGGGTGGGTGGGTGGGTGTGAGAGAGAGAGAGAGAGAGAGAGAGAGAGAGAGAGAGAGAGAGGTGCAGAGTGATGTGTGCCAGGTACAGCCCTCCGGAGTGGGCGTGTCCACGGTTCTCAGAGCACCACCTCGGAGTCGATGTCAGGGTGGCGTCGGCGAAGGCCGGCGCTGAGGCTCCAAGGGTCTGCTGGTATTTTTAACAAATACGCACACACACACACACACACACACACACACACACACACACACACACACACACACACACACACACACACACACACACTCACACTCATGGATGCAGACACACACACTATCAGCTCCCGTTTGGCCTGCGGGTCACTGACTCATCAGAGATGGACTACTGCCTGATCTCTCTCAGCAAGGGCCCGCAAGTCTTTTCTTCAACACAGAGACTCCAGAACTGTTTTTCTACTGACTCACTCTTTTTGGCCGAATGTCCGTTACCTTCCTCTTTCTTTGTGTTGGTGTTCTAAACTCTGGTGGATTTCTGAGGACTGTGGTTAACTGCTCCTCAGATCTCTGCAGGGTAAATCCAGACAGCTAGCTAGACTATCTGTCCAATCTGAGTTTTCTGTTGCACGACTAAAACAACTTTTGAATGTACACGTGTTCCACCAAAACAAGTTCCTTCCCGAGGCTATTTTGCAGAGGCACTGGGCCTGCTGCTGGTGCTTAGCACCACCCATGACGATTGTGATTGGTTTTAAAGAAATGCCAGTAAACCAGAGCACGTTTTTCTCCCATCCCGGAATGCTGTGCGGACTCGCCAGACCCTCCTTTGCAGCGCTGTGGAGGAAGGTCTGGCAAAGCGACACCAAAGGAAAACCGACATACAGTATGTCCTTTTCATCAAAAAAGGGCATTTTAAACTGTGCACAGTCTCTGATAATATAATTAAACTCTTCACCTACAGCATATGGATGTGGTTGAAAATGGTGTAGGTCTATGTCTCCTGGACTGAAATTGGTGCTAAATCGAGGTCAACCCGTGTTAAAAATGAGAAAAAAAAACATGTTGTGTTTATGTGAGAGCAGATGAAAGTGCGAGGCTGGTAATTACAGAAGAAGGTTTTACTGACGTAAAGATATCTTGGCAACTCACAGCTTCTCCATTTTGAAAATATGCCAGAATTGAACTTTTAGTCCTCCCCCCATCTTGGCTCGTCATATCGACAGACATTTGACCCGGCATTAAAATTAGAATTATACTCCTGTGTCTGCAGTTCTCCGCTGGGAGGTGTTTGCGTGTAAAGGTTCATCTAAAAAATGCTTCTGTCATGTGAAAACTTTGAATTTAAACGTGACATAGTCCAGGCTGTGAGTCTGACAGCACACTCATAATTTAATTGTATAGCTCCAAAATTGTGAATCCTAAAGGAATAGGCCACCCAAAAAAAAGGCGAGGCATTTGCATCCAGAGTCCTGCGTGTGATTCCTGTTTATTATGATAATGTTTCAGCACTTGGTCAAGATTAGTGATTTTGGTGAAATGTTTATGAAGTCTCTTGCTTCAAGTTACTTTTGAGTTTCTCAATATTTAACAAAGACTATCATTTTTTTCCTACCATTAAGTGCTTTGAGTGCCTAAACAAAAGCATAATAAACATTAATCATGCGCAGATATACAGTGGGTAAACTAATGAAATACATTGTCAGTGAATGTTTTGGAAATACGTTCAGTATCAGCATGTTGCGACTCGGCAGATACTGTAAGAGGCAATGTTCACGTTAACAGGAAATATACAGTATATTGTTTAAAAATCTTTGTGCATTTATATTATCCTTTGTCAGTCCGACTTCTGCTTTTTTTTACTTTTTCAGCTGACACATTAGGCGGCAGATTTGAGTCAGTGACATCTCCGCAGTAAACCAGGATGTAAGGAAAATACCAGCGTTGCCCAAAAAAACCAGCAGCAACTAGAATCAGCAGAATTGTCTGCCAGACTTGCTAAAACAGCAACACCGCGTCAGTCACGAAGGATGCCTTTTGTCAGGCGACTGATTTTTATTTACATTTATACAATGTTTGAAATGATATTTATACTATTCAATGGATTGCCATAACATTTGGCACAGACATTCACTTTCCCCTCAGTATGAATTGTCATAATTTTGGTGATCCATCCAACTTTTTAACTAGCGCCATCATCCACCAAACAAAATATCTGCAAAACTAATGCTATTCCCTCAGCTGTACTTTGTGTTTATTCCTAAGTAGCAAATGTTAGCGTGCTAACACGCTAACCTAAAAGGTGAACATAATCATTATACCTGCTAGACATTAGCATGCTGATGTTACATTACATGTCATTTAGCTGATGCTTTTATCCAAAGCAACTTACAATTGCTATATACATCAGAGGTTGCACGCCTCTGGAGCAACTAAGGGTTAAGTGCCTTGCTCAGGGACACATTGGTTGATGTATCCCAGTGGGAATCGAACCAAGGTCTCCCACTACAAAGGCATGTGTCATATCCACTGCGCCATCATGTTAGCATTTAGCTGTGCCCAGGGACAGCCTCACAGTGCTGCTAGCATGGCTGTAGATTCTTAAATTACAACATATTGCGAAGATGTAATTGCTGTGTAGTTGTTTAGCACTTAACTTTCCAGTGTGGGCGGGGGCCCCGATGCGTCCTTGAGGGGGTTCCATGGGGTCCCTAGCGACAAGGGGAATAATTGATTTTCACTATAATTCCATCCATAATTACACAATGACAGAATGTATGACTATTTGGGTCATGGGTTTCATACACTTTCTGTAATAAAACATCAAAAAGCAACAATCCTATCAGATGGGAGATCCTTGGACAAAATCTTGAAAAATGGGTCTAGTCTGTGTCAGTTGAGGTGTCCTTAGTCTGGATCGACAAGGGTTCATTTACCGGATAGTTCCGGTGGTGCCGGGAACATCCGCTGGATGTCCCTCACCTTCCACTTTCTTTGCTTCAAGGAAAAAGCAACTGGATCCTTCATGACGTTTCAAAAAAATGGCAAGTTTTGAAAATGTTTTGGATTGTGCAACAAGGCAGGCCTACTTGGTTCTTTTACTGAATGATTGTAAAGATTTACAAAGAATATGTTTAGGGAATTACTCTCTAACTGGGAAGTTTTGGGACAATTTGGCAGGGATTTGCTACGGACAACATACACATGGCGATACACTGGTAAGTGCAAATGATGTTTAACCATGTATGCAGCTAATTTATATATCTAATGTTACCGTATTGTGTGAGCAGTTTACATCATTCAATATTTTATGTGGCACTTTCTTTAGCAGGGTGCAAATGTTCCACCTAGACAAGTTCTCTTCCGAGACCATTTCACAGATCCCCCTTTTTTTTTTAAAGATCATTTTTAGGACTTTTCTGCCTTAATTTGATAGGACAGCTAGGTGAGAAAGGGGAGAGAGAGAGAGGGGGGGGAAGACATGCAGGAAATGGGCTCTACCCATTGAGCCAACCCGGCCACCAGATCCCCCTTTTTTTGTTGCAACCATAGATTAGCGCCACTAAAGTGATTGGTTCAAAGAAATGCAAACAACCCCTGACCGTTTTGTCTTCTATGCAGGAGTGTAGGCTATGTGTGGTGTAGCCAGACCTTCCTCCGCAGCGCTGTGGAGATATGTCTGGCAATGCGAGGCTAAAGCCCGAGACACACCAAGCCGATAATCGGCCGTTGGACAGTCTGGCGAGGTCAGCGACTCAAGTCTGTTCGGTGTGTCCTGTGCTGTCGTCCGTCTGGGGGGCTGTCGGCGTTCATTTTGTCCGACCTCACATTTTCAGTCGGAGGCAGGGCAGTTGGGACTCACCCGGAAATGGCGAGCGGAATGACCGTGACTAGAGTCTCTCAAAATCTGACGAAAATCTTTTAAACTGACCTTTGTTGAGCTGAAATGAAGACAGATTCAGGAACTGCACGGCCTATTTCTCTCTTAAAATGTTTTCAGAGACACGTTTCAGTGAACTATTTTAGTACAATATGAGATCGTATTGTGAACGAACCGCCATGACAGTCTGGCTTTGAATTTCCAGAGAAAACAAACCCATGTGACGCGTTCGTCCAATCAGCTTTTTTTTCATTTCTTGGGCAACAAAACAGAGTAGCGCCGCCTGCTGCTATGGAGACGTATTACGTTTCTCAAGTCGGTGTCGCCTCAGTGTGTTCCGAGGCAGTTTTCTGGACCTCGGGGACCCGACTGATCATTCCGACTGGCTTTTCTGTCGACGGTCGGCCGTCTGGTTGGTGTGTCTCGGCTATTAAGGGTCCTTGATGTGAAAAAGTTGATGAACCACAGACCACAACCACCACTGTCACACTTTTCTGCCAGCGCTGCTCTGTTCTTGGTCTGCTCCAGAAAACTCAGGGCTGTTGTATTACCTTTGTGTATATTCTCCTCTTACACTTTGAAGATACATCAGTTGGAGTTAAGCTGTGTACGGTGCGTTGCCAGCGGCCCCGACAGGCACTGCGTTTGATCTTCTGATGAAGCTCCAGTTGGTGAAGTCATCCTCGCTGCCGCCGCCCCATGCACCTAAGCACTGCACTAAATAATGATCATAATAGCCATCGTAAAGCGCTGCACATGGAGTTCTCTCTCATCCTTTTCCATTATCTCTCCTTTCAGCCCCCCCCCCCACCCTCCCCCGTTTCTTTTCTTTCTTTCTATCCGTCCCCTCCTCTCCTCCTTCTATCGCTGTACTGTCTGCTGTCAGAGTAGGATTCACCTCAGAGTATGGGATTCTCATTCATTTCAATGGTTTCTCTGCTTTCTCTGTATGCTATTCTCCACACCCTTCAGTCTGCTCGTTTCTTGCTCCAGTATTTGGTGATTTCCTTTGGTTTTGATCTTCTTCTTTTTTCTTTTTTTTTTCAAATCTCCATTGCAAACTTTGGACTGAGTAAGCCTCCCTCCTGTCGTTTTAAGTTCATCCCCTGCTCTCTATTTCTCCATTCCTTTTACCTTCATCTGTTTCTCTCTCCCCCGCCTTTGTCAGCTGCCATCTCTCCCTCTCTCTCTTACTTCTCCGTTCCTACCTTCATCCGTCTTTCTGGCTCATCTGTTTCTGTCTGAGCTTCTGAATGTGCACTCTGGATAACCCGCGGGGCAGCCTCCCCTCTGTTTCCTGCGCTGAGATGCACCCTATTTATTTCATTGATTTCCACGAGGGAAAGAATGCGCAGACCAAAGACTGACTGGCTGCAGTGGGTTTAGCCAAGTTGAGCCGCTAGGTTACCCAGGGAGGGGAGAGAGAGAGAGAGAGAGAGAGAGAGAGAGAGAGAGAGAGAGAGAGAGAGAGAGAGAGAGAGCGACAGAGAGAGAGAGAGAGAGAGAGAGAGAGAGAGACATTGAATTTGAACTGAAGCACTTACTGTTCATCTGAGCATTTGCATGTTGTAAATGTTTCTGGCAATATCTGAAGTCGTTATTTGTTTGAAATGAAAGAAAGAAAGAAAGGATTAAAAGAAGAGGAGGAATGGGTTCATAGATCCGACCCTAGAACCTTCTCTTTTGTGACGTAATTTATTAAGATTATTTTCTGGGGCATTTTAGGCCTTTATTTGACAGGACAGCTGAATACATGAAAGGGGAGAGAGAGGGGGAATGACATGCAGCAAAGGGCCGCAGGTCAGAGTCCAACCCGCGACCGCTGCGTCGAGGAGTAAACCTCTATATATGAGCGCCCGCTCTACCAACTGAGCTATCCTGGCACCCTGTGATGTATTTTTTATCTTGATTTGTTTGATTAGATGGAGAAGTGAGCACTTTTCTTTTTGTCTGTACTCCTTTTCTCAGTGCAGTCATCTTCCATTTGGGATCAAGAGTTCACAGAAATCATTTTTCCTTTTTTTATAAAAAATTAATAAATAAAAAAATGCAAGGGCCAGCATTAGTGGTGGCATATTCTATATCCACCACGTATAACTTCCGGGATTGCTCCGTTGCCGCAGGAAATTCCGCCATATGTCCTTCTTTTCGGCCGGATGTCCGTTACCTTCTGCTTTCTTTGTGTTGGCATTCTAAACGGTGTATTTGTGAGGACTATGGTTAACTGCTCCTCAGATCTCTGCAGGGTAAATCCAGACAGCTAGCTAGACTATCTGTCCAACCTGAGTTTTCCGTTGCACGACTAAAACAACTTTTGAATGTTACACCAAAACAAGTTCCTTCCCAAGGCTATTTTGCAGAGGCACCGTGGCTCTGTATAGCGCTTAGCGCCGCCCATGATGATTGTGATTGGTTTAAAGAAATGCCAATAAACCAGAGCGAGTTTTTCTCCCATCCCGGAATGCTGTGTGGACTAGCCCTACCTTCCTCCGCAGCGATGTGGAGGAAGGTCTGGCAATGCGAGACTAGTGGGGGCATGTTGTTTCAGTACTAGGGAAGTGATGAAACAGGAAGTCCTGGTTCAGTAACAGATCTATGACTTTCCCCCTCGTATGTTATTTAAGAAACAACTCAAACCCCAATTGCCGCTTTGTATCACTGTGAATGTGTGAATGTCACCTAAAGCCCGGGACACACGGGGCCGATTATCGGCCGTGGGACAGTCTGGCGAGGTCAGTGACTCGAATCTGTTCGGTGTGTCCCGTGCCGTCGTCCGTCTGGGGGGCTCTCGGCGTTCATTTTGGCCGACCTGACATGTTCGGTCGGCGGCAGGGCAGTCGGGACTCACCCGGAAATGGCGAGCGGAATGAGGTGACTAGAGTCTCTGAAAATCTGACGAAAATCTTTTAAACTGACCTTTGTTGAGCTGAAATGAAGACAGATTCAGTAACTGCACGGCCTATTTCTCTCTTAAAATGTTCTCAGAAACATGTTTCAGTGAACTATTTTAGTACAATATGAGATCGTATTCTGAACGAGCCGCCATGACAGTCTGGCTTTCAATTTCCGGAGAAAACAAACCCATGTGACGCGTTCATCCAATCAGCTGCCGGTTGTCATTTCTTGGGCAACAATACAGAGTAGCGCCGCCTGCTGCTATGGAGACGTATTACGTTTCTCATGTCGGTGTCGCCTCAGTGTGTCCCGAGCAGTTTTTTGGACCTCGGGGACACGACTGATCATTTCCGCTGGCTTTTCTGGTTGGTGGGTAACCACTTTAAGGCTTGCGTCGTGTTGGTGTTATTACTTAGAATTCCTGATGGGGGCGACAGAAAGTGCGCACTATAGCTTTAAAATCGGGTTGTAAAATGTGACGCTGAACCATGAATCAAATTCTCTTTATAGCTATCTACAATATCTACTCCTGTTAACCCTCAAACATTGGGCTGTACTTGGCTCCACTACCTCAGGCAAGCCAGTGAAGGATAAGCACACACACACACACACACACACACACACACACACACACACACACACACTTACCTAATCCCAGCATCCTACCTCCTCTTAGGTGACACAGAAACAAAGGCTGATTGCTGCATTCTTCTCATACATCAGCTAAACGTACAGATAACTGTCTTTACAGCAGCCGAGTAAAGAAGAAATAAATAGTTTCAGCCAGCTCGGCCAGAACAAGAGACGGGGCAATCAAACAAATGGCCCAATTATGCCTGGAACAGCTTGGACTTCCCTAGCACCATGTAAAGGAAAGGAAACAAGGAGATAAGTCAGGTTTCTAACTGTGATGAAACGTGTCGCTGGCTTGTTTGGTTACAGTCCCTCACAAATTCTGTTTCAACTTGGGAGCATGGGACCCTGAGATCTTTGTTACTGAATTTTGTAAATTGGTTATGTCTCTGTGGATTTTGCATTTTATTGAGCTGAGCACAGTTCTGTGTCTACTATATATTAGAAAAGACCTTTCAATAAAAATATATTTTAACATAAACTGTCTAATTAAGGGGTTGGGCCACATACTCTGTGAGAACAGCCGCATAACTCCTTTTCATAGATTCTCCAAGTCTGTCCAACAACGTTCTTCCAAAAGATATTCCCTCATTTGGCGTTTCGATGATGGCGGCGGAGAGCGCTGTGTAACACGTCACTCCAAAACTTCCCATGGGTGTTCAGTTGAGCCTATGATTCGTTTTCATGTTCATCAAAGCCTGTTTCATTTATTATATCTCTCCACTCCACTCTCGTCTGTGTTTGAGAAGAAACCATCACACTTGAGTATCATTTTTCACTTGTTTGAAACATCTTGAGTTTGAAGTCTACATCAAACCTGTAAGTTTGGTTCATCTTCACAAAACACATAGCTATTATTACACATAGGAGAAGCACTGTCATAAGAGAGATCATTCTTTTCATGTGGATGACTGAAGTCCAGCATGTACTGCATGTTATAGAGATGACATACGTATGCTGTAAGATGCAGCGCAGCATGATGATTGATTGGTATTAATGTCTATAAGGGGTGAAGTATGACCAGAACGTGTGCAGGGCAGAGTGAAGACAACTCTATGTAATCAGGGAGTGTGTGTATGTGTGTGTGTGTGTGTGTGTGTGTGTGTGTGTGTGTGTGTGTGTGTGTGTGTGTGTGTGTGGGTGTGTGGGTGTTGGGATTCCTCGCGCCTGTCTCATTGTCCTGGACCCTGTAAGACAAAGGGTTAAGTAAATGTTTGGGGAAGATAAGGCCACTCACCCTGACAGGCAGCAGGCCCCACTGCCCAGGGGGGCCCAGACCCAAATACATCACGCAGACACACACACACACACACACACACACACACACACACACACACACACACACACACACACACACACACACACACACAAACACTGTATCATTCACACAAAGACACATTCTCTATTACAATCACCTAGCCCTCCTTCTCTCTCTCTCTCTTTAATTCACACACACATTAATAGTTGACTCCTGGAATTATCATTGTCTCTTCACCCAGTAAATCACCCAGTGAGTGATGACTAACATGCAGCACTGAAGAAACCATCAGTTGCAGGTTTTAACTCTGTAAAAATGTTGGTTCGGTAGAGTTTCCGTCTCCAGCAACAAGTCTGGCAAACACATACTCATTCCTGCTTGCCATGTCAGACAGCCCAGCCTTACATCACAGCTGTCTGATAAGGTCTACAAGGGGGCTGTGGGCTTAAGGCCAATTAAGCGTTAAATCAACGCTGTGGGTACGTACGTAGGTACGTGGAGATACGGACCCTATCCCATACCTTACACTGTAGCCTGACGTGCACCTCTCCAAAAATTTTATTAAACGTCGCGGCAACACGGACTGCAACAACTATGATTGGTCAGCTTGGCCGTGGCTTGGTAGCATTGCATTTCCCCTAATCTTGCATAGCCAGAACTTCCTCCACAGCGCTGCAGAGGAGGGTCTGGCTAGTCCACACAGCACTCTGGGATGGGAGAAAAACATGCTATGGTTTATTTTTTATCATAAATCCACCAGAGTTTAGAATGCCAACACAAAAACAGTGAAAGCTAAGGAATATCTGGCGGCACCTGAACAATCCCGGAAGTGGAACATCGTCGATATAGACCACATTTTCCCCTACTTATTTCCTGGTTCTCCTTCTCCATAAACAACATGAAATCAAGGAGAGGGTTAACTTTTCCTGCTACAGCTTTCCAACCGTGGTCAGAATACACATGACAGACACTGTGTTTCTCCCACCATGCCTCTAGAGTCTGTACTCGCTCCACACCGCCACTCCGTCACTCGCTCTACCACACACTCCCCACGCACACACACACACATGCCGGCCCTGCTGTTTTCCCAAAGAGATCGACGCACACACCAACGCACAAGTATTAACTTCAGTCCATTTATGTAGGCCATGGTGAAAGCTCTGCATAGAGCCGTAGAAGCATAAATTCCGCTTAACAGTGTAGTGGAGGACTATGAATTCTTGAACTTTGATGTCTTGAGCCAGTTTCCACATTTGTGTGGCTTAGGATGGTCCCAAGCTGACAGTAAACCATTTACAACAACATTGCTGTGTCTCTTCTGTGTCTCTCCTAAATTGTTTAGAGGACAATTGAGTTGAAGAGTGTGGGGATCCAGACGTTATCCCACTTTAAATTCTCTTGTGCTGTTAGTTTAATGATGGATGACTCTAAATACTACGATACACATGAGCCTCAGCTGCTGTTGCAATGAAGAAAAAACCAGTCACAAGCATGTAGGAGCTGTAATGTGTCATTATTGCAACAAAAGACTGCGCCATACAGTGCTGTAGCCGATGATGAATTTCAGATTTCTAGATGTAGCCTATGCGCTACAAGGCCTCAGAATGAAGGCCTGTCCATTTCTCATCTTCACTCTTTGCTTGGCTTTAAATGGCTGTCGCAGTGATATACAGGCCTTCTGCAACCAAGGAGGGCATTTCGGTATACAGAGAGACGTTTGGTTTTTGTAACAAATTAGCCGTTTGAGTAAACAGTGATGCAGCAGAAATGTAGAGCCGTCAAACAGTTTACGAATACCCATTCTTTTGCTGTGCCCACAGAGTGAGAGAACAGAAGCTGAGGGAGAAAAATCTTCATTTGCAAAGAGAGCACTGAAAAAGGAATTGTTCTTTAGTTTGATAGCGCCTAAGCAGACCTGAGCCAAACAGATTTTTGCCAATAATTCTTAATATTTGTTTAAACTTGCTTCATTATCAGATAATTTAGTTAAAACAAGTTGTTGATGACAGAAGGTCCCCTAACCTTGTTGTAATTTTAACCCAATGTTTCCATAACTTTGACTAAGTGCTTATTTTAATCCAAACCACAGTCTTTCCCAAAGACTAACCAAGTCTAGGTTTTTTGCGCCTAAACCTAACCAACCCTTAGCCATCACATGGTCACATCATAAAACAGATGTATTTTTTCAAAAAGGATTTGTAACCGTTTTAGAAGACACAGACAAATCATGTCGTCCTGCCAATAGTGGCATTAAATCAGAAAACGCTTCTATGACGCCACAGCGCCGCGGAGAAGGGTCTGGCTAGCTCACACAGCATTCTGGGATGGGAGAAAAACATGCTCTGGTTTATTGGGATTTCTTTAAACCGATCACAATCGTCTGGGGGCGGTGCTGAGTGCCGGAGAGAGTCACATTGGCCCTGCAAAATAGCCTCGAGAAGGAACTTGTTTTGCTGGAACGTGTACGTGTACAAAAGTTGCTTATAGTCGTGCAACAGAAAACTCAGATTGGACAGAAAGTCGCCGTATACCCGACAAATTGCACCCTGGGTATATGGCGGATTTCCTCGCACATCCTCTCTCCAAAACAAGCATCCGCTTTATTACCTTCTTCTTCTTTGAAACCAGCTAGAGTCGCATTCGCCACCAACTGGACCAACAGATAAAGCTTGCGCAGTCGGCACACTTGTGATCATTTTGGGCTGCATGTGGACGTACACATAGGAGTCCAAGCGCCACCTATAGCGGACATGGGATGAAGACATTTACGTCGCGCGGACCCACGCGATTGAATAAAATAATGTTCATACCTTCAAACTAAATAATGTAATAGCGGGGAGTATACTCCCAGCTGGCTAACATGTTAGCAAGTTAGCTAGCTGCAGTAGTTGATCAACTAGCCCTGTGAGTAGTCACTACATCACCAAGCTTCATATATTCCGTGATATGTGGATGGGTTTCATTAGAGTGTTACTTAAAACCTGATGATGGCCTTTGACTAATGGCCGATGATGTCCTATGAATTATTGTCAAAACATTGCTGAAGAAGTGGACTCTGTTGTCCTACCCAATAACACAAAGCATCTGCGTCAATCGACACCCATTTTCCCAGACCATCTAATCACCTCACAGATAATCTTTCTTCACAGACTATGAGCTCATGAGTTTTTCCCCCCATCACAATAACACAACCAGCCTCCTTGTAACAATGGAGGGCAGCAGAAGCAGACAGCTGTATTAAACAATGCCACCCACCCACTCACTGTGGAACCTCTTCGGACTCGCTCATTAGTGACCACTGATCGCTAGAGATTGGGAGTTTGTAGGGGTAATAATAACCTGAAAGGGCCTCTCCTCCTCCTCCTCCTCCTGCTCCTGCTCCTCTCTCTTTTACTCTCTCTGCCTTGCCCTCTCTCTCCCTCCCTGCTGGGCTTTATCAGTGGTCCTGGTCAATGTCCTACTGTCATGTCTTGATGTGATTTATGTCACGGGCTGTGAAGTCGACTTATCTCCCTCCTCTCCCAGTTCTCTCCCCCTCCCCTCTTCCACCTCCTCCAAGGGTTGGCTCCCTCTGTCTCAGCCAGCCTGGCTCCTCCGGCAGGAACAGGAGTGAAATTTGGGGGGCGGGGAGCTGAGGCAGTGGAGGTGTGAGAGGAAAAATTCCTTTCCAGGCATCCACCTGTTCTGAAAATGCAACCCAGTCTCACGGCAGTTCGTGAAATGGTCACGTTATTTAATCTATTGATATACGGACACGTTTATCTCGTTTTTTTTTCGTGGTGGTCAGCACGTTTTTTAAAGTGATGTATTTCAATGGGAAGCATATCTCGTGATCACAGCATGACTACGGTAGCGAGTAGTATGAAAGGCTGAAAATCCACGCAGGGAGGTTGGTTGGGGTGGTGGATGGGTCAAACAACACAGGACTTTCACCCCGGAGACCGGGGATCCCCTCCCGCGTGTGGCGTTTCCTTTCCCCCGTTGTTCTTTGTTAGCTTCCCAGACCTCTTCAGTCCGCCCCTCATATCTGCTTGAGGCCAGCAGCCCGACGCCACATTAGCTGCTACTAGCAAAACACACCCAAATCTCTGAGTGGGCTGTCAGAAATTGAGCTGCACCAGTCAGTCAAAACACTGTAAAATGTACACTGTAAAAAACAAATCTCGTCCATAACATCCTCTTGCTGATCGAAACATAGCCATTTTGCAATACAAGAAGAGAAGAGAACAATAACAGCATTGTGCCCCCCAGCTACCAAGGCTAAAGTAGCACTCTGTAGTTCTTCCGTTTATCGGTGTTATTTGCCCCCAACGGTGCCTTCCAGGCAGCGCTGCCTGGAAGGCACCACTGGGAGGCACTGGTTATGGTTAGGGTTAGGGTTAGGGTTAGGGTTAAGGTTAAGGTTAAGGTTAGGGTTAAGGTTAAGGTTAGGGTTAGGTGCCTTGAAGGCAGCGGTCACAGCGCTGCCTGGAAGGAGCAGTTGGCGGCAAAAAACACCATCGAGCAGTTCTTCCATACACCAGTGACATCACTGGAGGACAGAAGTAGAGCAGAGTCTTGCAGCTGCGGCCAGCTACGACACAGAGACACAGAGAACATTGGAAACAACTTTCCACACCACATACCTCATTCAGATAGATAGAGGTAAGGTTAACACATGGCTGAATTGTCCCTTTAATGTAACTGTGATACAGCTGTAGGAGAGTAAACTGTTTACAGTGAGGCTGATATCAAATGAGATCAAATTGAGCTGGATTACATCCCTCATGCTTAGGTAGGCAATCTGAACCCATCTGAAGAGCTGAATCAACCACCAACAAAAAAAATGACTATATGGCGCGGCCATTTCTGAATGTAAATTGCTATTGCAGAAATAATAGTCTTTGAAATTATTTCTGAACATCATTTCCCCATATCCGTGTGTGTGTGTGTGTGTGTGTGTGTGTGTGTCCTCATCCATCCACGTTTCCCATCCTCATGCCTCTCCTTCCTCCGGCCTTTGATGTGCTTTTAAAGTGGCCCGTGCTCCCTCTGCTTTCCCTCTCACTTGACAATTGTTTATTAGTTTTGAAATGGTCTTAGAGGACCTTATGTGTCTCTGAATGGCATACTTAAAGAGAGAATAACTGGCTTTGAAACAAAGAGAAAGTTGTGGACGATAAGAAGTGGAGGAGAGGCAAAGAAATGAAGGAACACTGCAAAAAAACTGTTTTTTTTATGACTTTTATCTAGGTTATTATGGTGCAGTTGGATAGTTGGACAGGCTTGCTTGACAAAGGAATGGTTAAAAGGAGGCATGGAGAGCAAGAGAAGAGAGAATGAATAGAAAGAAATGTAAGGGTGTGAAAGAGTGAAGGAGCAACGAACAGCAGAGGAGGAAAAGAAAGACATACAAGGAGAGAATGGGTGAGAGATGCCAGACCACCCAGGTGTCCTGCTCCTCACTGCAGTAAGATGGATTGGTTACTGGTTGTTCTATTGCCAGCTTCAGGTTTGATCCTGCGACTCAGCATCCACAGCGCCATGACTCCATAACCTGGATCAGAGAGTTAACATGTACATTGTGTCCTTGTGATTGAATCGAGTGCTTGCATCTTTTCTATTCATTAATCTTCCTCTCAAATATGCAGAGAGAGTATTGTAGAGCAACATGCCATGACAAGATGTTTATGAAGTTCAGCTGGAATGAGCTCTTGCTTTATTCAACATAAGAGAAAGGAGGAACCCAGTTTGTGATTAGCAGTTTTATCTTTTATTTCTACTCACTCCTGCTTGAGTAAACATGGAGCGGGAATTTGTAAAAAAAAAAACGTCCACTTTAATTCGGGGCTACACTACATTTTGGTTTAAAAACATATATCTTTTGTTTCTGAGCATCTAAAACGGAGAGAGTTGAAAACACTGCTGCCCCCATTTTGGTTTGAAATCTCCAGGGTTGCTTTGTAGTTTTGGATGGACAGAAACAGAGACCTTTGGAAACGAGTCCTATCAGTTAAGAAGGCTTACATACCTTTCAGTAACGGTTCCACCTCGTCACTTCTGCTACTGGAGCTAAAACTCTTGTGTGGATTGAGATTGTTTTTTTTGTTTGTTTTTTTCTCCAAATGGCACTTCAAAATGAAGAAATAGTAGTGTAGATGTAGCCTGAAAGTCTACCTTCTTGCCTGATAAGTTAGCGTTGCGTTTGTACATTAAAACACCCCCCCCAAGTGAAACAAGCGTTTGTATTGTCTTACCTAGTTGATTCAGTGAGTATGGGAACAAATCAAATACACAGCAGAGGTCTGGTTTAAGTTGGGTGGAGCTAAATCATACTTCTATATGTCCCAATACAAATGACCGAAGTTTAAGCTGCCCAACCTTATAAGCACAGCACACGCCCACACAGTCATGGGCCAAATAGGGTGACACCTGTGTGGGTGGACCATGGGTGCTAAAACAAAAAAATTAAATATGTATAGTAACTACGTTTACAGTAAGCTGATAAAGTCCCTGTTATTATCTGAACAATCTGGCATCATGGCATCTTTTTTTACTCACTCGTAAGGTGAGCCGATCACCTTTGTTCCACCGTTCAAACTATGCTGTCAAGATTCAAATCAATCAAACCTTCAGCATGTAACCTCTGATTTTAGCCAGAGAACTCATCTTTCTACTCTGAACAGGCATCTTCTTTGACTTTTCTCCTTCCATCCTGTCTCTGAACTCGATCGCCCCCCTCTCTTTGCCCCTCGCCCCTTCTCTACTTCTTGTTCCCCTTCTTATCCCTCCAGCTTTTCCCCATCCCTCTTTGCTTCCCATTCCTCTTCTCTGCCATCCTCCACAGGTCCTTCCACTGACCATTTCTCAGCTCTGCCTCAGCTGTGGCGGCGGCTTGTCCCTTATCGGCCCACGAAGAGGCTAAGAAAACAAGTGTGATGTGGGATCCTTATAGGACAAGATGGTGTAATTGCCTAATTGCTTTTTTTCTCCCGTCAGGGGGTTCTGCTTTCTGTCAGCCAGGCAGGAGCCCATAAACACTGGCCCAGCTATTCCCAACATCTCGCTCAATGTCACCGTTTTGTGCAGTTTGATTGGCTTAACTCGGAGCCAGGGCCTATCGCTCATTGGCCGCTCCCAGGATGAATGGCCCCGCTGACAGCCAATGGGGCCACAGCAGGGTGAGAAGGGTGAGCGAGAGAGTGAACAGCATTTTTCTGGAGTCAGGGACATGCAGGGCTCTCTTTGTTGGGAATTCCAAGCAATGTTTCCAGTTTTGGTTCCCAGGAGACCTAAAGGCATTCAGAATAGTAACTCAACAATACGATAGTTAACCATAACTGTTAACAACAAGATTTGAGCTCTTTGTATGCACACAAGCTGACTTTAAAGCATCTCAGGCTGTTCACTCATGCACAAGAGAGGGTTTTAAGTAGCAATGACTCCTTAAACCTTACAGAAGACAGGGGGATTGGAAGTTGTAGGGTGTTACATGAAGGCCGTGGCCTAGAAACAGGGCATAAATCAGGGCAAAGTCTCTGCGCCTCTCTATCTCCCTCCTCCATCGCTCGATCTACTCGAGCACACTCACTCCATCCAAGGCCAAGCAATCTGTTTGCCGAGGCAGAGAGGGCCGAGTGAGAGAGGAGCTCGCTGCATGAAGGGAAAGAAAAAACTGTGAGAAGAATGGCTAATATTGGTCATCTTAAAATCATCCTTTACCCTCCTCTCTCAGTCTGTCTTCAGTCCCTTCGTCTGGCTGGAACACCCCCCTCCCCCCATGTGATAGATGTTCTCTATCTCTCTCAGACCCTCTGTCCTCTGTCCATCTCTATTAGCTTCAATGAAGATAGATGTGAACATGTGTGTGCATGTGTATATATACATATATGTTCACATGGCCATCAATTTTCAAACCACTCCATTGGTGATGGTGTGCGAATGCGCAAAACTAAAAATGGAGTCAGGTAGTGAAGAAGAAAAGAAAATGTAAAACAGAAATAGATTGAGAGAGAGAAAAAAAAAAAAACCCAGTGCCACTACAGTTTTATCAGCAGAGCCACACACTAATCTGGGGGAGGAAGCCTGTAGGCGTCCTGTCATGGAGGCAAATGCACACAGGAAACAGGCTGGTAGAGTACAGACAGGAAACCAGCGGCAACACAACACCACCACCAACACCGCTCACACAGTCCCAAAACAACGGCTGCTTATTGTAAACTACTGATACACAAACAAACAAATCAACTCGGAGACAGGTGCCTGTCTGCGCGTCTGCCTGTCTGTCTGCCCGTCTATCTGTGTGTAAGTGTGTATATACAGTATATGCAGTGCGGCGGTAGCAGTAGTGACTGGTGCAGTGGAGTAGGCTGAGAGAATGGGACCTGAACACTTAACCAGAAGAAAATCTCTCCATTAGGACAGGGATCATAGGGAGAGGGAGAGGACCAATATAAATTGGTATTTAAATAGCTTTATTTTAAAGAACATTCATTCTATTCACCCAAGATTTAATTGTGCGCATCGCATTCTGATGAACGGGTTCGTATGATACTGTAAGAAAATGTATGCACAGCAATTTGTATGATATCCTGGGAAATTAAGGCGACCGCCTTTCACGTGGCGACCTGTCACAGTTTAGCGGCCTTTACAGTTACATTTAGCAGAGAAAAGGTTAGTGTGAGCTGTGTACATGGCACCCTTTTTCATTTTTTTATTTTTTTTATCTATTTATTTTTATTACCTATGGCCCTAATAGGCAATATGCCACAGGAGATAATCATTTGATCAACAATTTAATATCAGTGTACATTTTTTCAGAGGCTACTGATTTCCTATGCTGTTACTGTAATGACGCACAATATTATGTGTGTGTGTGTGTGTGTGGGCGGGGTCCAACAACCGGGAATACAGTATACTTGTGGGGTCCGGACAGCTTTGTGGGGCCAAAATCCTGTTTGAGGGTTAAGACTTGGTTGAAGGATTAGGGATAGAATTAGGTTATGGTTAGGGTGAGGGTAAGTGTTAAGGTTAGGCATTTAGTTGTGATGGTTAAGGTTAGGGTAAGGGGCTAGGGAATGCATTATGTCAATGACCCCAAAAGTGTTTTTGTATGTTGATTTTTGATTTTATTTTATTGTATCAAAAAATGCCATAAACATGAAAAGACATCTAATACAATCGAGGATAAAAACACAATAAAGTCCAGGACTTCTTTCCATTGTGGTCCTCACATCAGGACAAGACAAGACACGTACAGAGTGTGTGATGAAAATCGACATGACATAAAAACATCTTCCTTAAATAAATAAAAATATGAACGATAATTTGCCTTTTGTTCTATTCCGCAAAACTATCTAGTAACCAGGCATTGACTGTCTTTTTGAAAGAGTTCAGTGTGGAAATTACTTTAATTTGCCGATCTAACTTGTTCCACTGAACTGCCCCTATATAGGCAAATGTTCCTTTCCCTAACACTGTCTTAAATCTATAAGGACACAGGTCAGATATGCTGCCACGCGTGTAAATATTATGTGTGTCCTTTACCTTAGTTATAAGACACGGCAAAAAAATTGGGACACTACCAAACAATATTTTATAGATCATGGTCAGCCTTGACATAGTAACACGAAACTCAACAGGGAGCCAGTTGAGCTCAACAAATTGTGACCTACCTATATGGCCCAAGTTCAGGATTACTTGTATTCATTTATTCTGTGCTGTTTGCAGCCTCCCTTTAAGTCGGTTTGTTAGGCCTTCAAACCAGGAAGTACATGCAAATTCAAAATGATTGAAAATTAAGGCGTTGGCTAAAATGATCATTGTTGACCGATCTAAAGATTTTGAATTTCTGGCTAAAAACTTTGTGAGCCCAGTGACTTTACTCAGAACCTTATTGGCCATATTCCTGCCATCCAAGTTGTTTTCTAGGATGCAACCCAGGTATTTTACTGATTTTACTGATGTTAATGTATTTCTGTATTTTGAATGAGGAAAAGGAAAGAGAGGTGTACAAATGAAATAGGACAAGGTTCGTGACATTGCCCAACATTGTGGCTTTATCAGGGCTTTCATGCACATTATACAGCGTGTGTGTGTGTGTGTGTGTGTGTGTGTGTGTGTGTGTGTGTGTGTGTGTGTGTGTGTGTGTGTGTGTGTGTGCAATGTGTCTGTTCAATAGAGGGACCTTGGGAAATAGAGAGACCTTGGGAAATCCTCAAACTCTCAGGTTCTTTCCTGTATTTTTACTGTATACAGACTGACTCCAATGTGATACCCACATTTGATAAAGACAAAATTTAACCTCACACACAAGCTCACTCACACACACACACACACACACACACACACACACACACGCACACACTGACTAATATGTCAGAATCTGTGGTTTTGTACCATAAAACCTTGAAGACATACTCACCCTAAAAGTACTCACACACATGCACACACCTATGTACATACAGTTACACATTTACCACACACAAGCTCAGTCATTGACACTTTTTTTCCCCTTTTTCACTTTCTTCTGTCTTCTTATTATCGCATACTGTCCCTCTCACCTCAGCCTGTTCTGTCTCTCTTCTCTTCTGTCTTGCTGTGGTTTGAAATATTTATCCTACCTCTGTGTTTGTTTGACGTCCCGGGTTTATTCATCGCTCTGGGTGGCCCGGACCGCGCTGCCAGCCCCTGATGCTCTCTGGCTCAGCTATAGAGAGGACACGACATTATTCTCAGTCACACTAATATGTACGTCTACACCAGTGCTTTGTGCAGTTCAGTAATGTAATACAACAGGGCTGAAGTTGGTTTGGACGATTGTATTTTGTCCGGGCAAGTAATAGCATTGCAATCGTCAGCAAGGTGGTTGTAACTATTCCTCAAATGGAGGAAGACAGAGCTGTTCCTAAGACTTTGGTTTTTACAATTGTGAGTCACCCCCTATCCTGATCCTGGAGCTTGGTATTCATAAAGCACCAATTACTCCAATACAAGTCACAGCAACAGTAGTCCATATCCACGACGTTCCACTTCCTGATTGCTCCCGCATCGACTAAAACAACTTTTGAACGTACACGTGTTCCACCAAAACAAGTTCCTTCCCGAGGCTATTTTGCAGCTCCGTTTGGCGCTTAGCGCCGCCCAAGACGATTGTGATTGCTTTAAAGAAATGCCAATAAACCAGAGCATGTTTTTCTCCCATCCCAGAATGCTGTGTGAGCTAGCCAGACCCTCCTCCGCAGCGCTGTGGAGGAAGGTCTGGCAATGCAAGACTACAGCAACAGTAACAAGGTTTACATGCACACAATTTTTCGGTTTTTGTCCTTATTCCGAAAAAGACAATGTTCCTTTTAAGCTGTTTACATGGTTAATGACAATGAATATTCCACTAATATCCCCGTTTACATGCAGCCGTGCAAAATAGGATATTTTCAAAGTGTATCACCGGTGACGGACTTGTTGGACTGTGCGAACACAGCCTCCCTCTTTCATTCCTTCAAGCACGAGTTGTTGCTCTGTGTCTGCTGGACGTTTGCAAACACGTCATCCATAAGAACTGTATGAGGTGAAATGTCAATGTTGTGTGAGCTTGTTTCCAATGCCCCCAAGTGGCCAAAAACAAAAAACAGCTAATGCAGCTTCTAAGTTTAATTATGATGTTAAGTCATCCTGCACATCTCCGATGTTTTAGTTCAACTTAATTTAAAAAAAATAAAAATAATTCAAAAGTTAATTCAAAAGACAGAAAGGGACAAAAACCTGCAAGAAGGAGGAAATCACAGTCACTTTTTATTACTGCGCCTGTTTTGTGCTACAATAATAGTTCCTTTTCAGTGTTCAAAGGTGAAATATTATACCTTTGTTTTTCAGTGTGCGCTTGCGTGCGTGTGTGTGTGTGTGTGCGTATGTGTGTGTGTGTGCATGCGTGCGTGTGCGTGCGTGCGTGCGTGTGTGTGTGTGTGTGTGTGTGTGTGTGTGTGTGTCTCCTGGGCTACCCTACAGTTTGTATCTAAACATGGGCATGGGTCCAAAAGGCATGCTGGAATAGCCACCCAGCACCAACGCTCCACCCTCTGATTAAAGCTCTGCTTTAGTCCCCCAACGCCCATGCCTAGTCTGAGTCCAATGACCGAGGTTTTGTGACACGTGCACACCCGCCCATACACATGCACGCTATCAGCACCCACAGGCTGGGAATTATTAGGGTGGTGGAACGGTGAGCTTTCGATACTGAATATTTCCGTGTGCACACACTGACACACACACACACACACACACACACACACACACACACACACACACACACACACACACACACAACGTTATCGGCAGACCAGCAAGACAAGAGGACTGGCTGACTGTTTGGCATGGTAAAACTTTGCAGCCTTATTTGATTACTTAATGACATGAAATAAGAAAAAAACAATAAGCACTTTCATCCACTCATGCTGCTGAGCACCTGCACTTTATGTAATAATGTGCAATACGAGCCAATAATTTTACTATTTTACAAAATGATTTGACTTTTTACTGTAGTTTCAATCTTTTTACCATCTTCACATTCTCTGCTCTCTGTTCTTAGTTTAATATGTGTGTTTTTATGTTTGCACCATAGAGTAGAACTTTAATTTTTTTGTATGTACAATGACAATAAAGTAAATTCTGATATACATATTTTTTAATTTCTTTTGATGAGGTCAGGTAGAGATGGAGCTGGCTCATGTTGGTGCTGGGATGCTCAGTCTTATATATTCATGGATACATATTTAGCTGATTTGTGATCTGTGGTGTTTACTGTACGCATGCAGTAATAGGCTAAATGTACACGTGTGTCAGTATATACACCTAGACGTTATATATAGTACATTATAACAGAAACAAAGCCTCTTAAGAGCCACTGTGTAATAATATAAGCTATTTGATGGACACTCCTGCAAAAGCCACCTGCCTTGCCTCTGAGCTGTGTGTATAATAGAAGCATTTTTATTTTTTTTACAGTATGGCTCACACAAGCCCTGTGCACACTTGCCCACTCACTGTATTCACAGTCAAAGATCTCCGGAGTGCACCTGTCAAAGCCGCGGGGCCTCACTAAGCAGGACAGATTTACGCCGTCAACCATTCACAGCTCTTACAATGCCTCCCTCACAGAAATGCAAACGGCTCGTCAGATTCATAGGCGGCCATTCATTTCCAAAGTGTCTGGTCCTGCGCTGCTCTGCCATGCTCTCCTCCCCCTAGTGCCTGACATGGAGAGAGCTGCATAAACATTTATGCAGCAGTATTTTTTAAAGGCCCTCTGCAGTGTCTTGTAAATCTGCCCGCTGCTTTGATGTCTTATCTGTGTGTGTGTGTGTGCGTGTGTGTGTGTGTGTGTGTGTGTGTGTGTGTGTGTGGGTGTGTGTGTGTGGGTGGGTGGGTGGGTGTGGGTGTGGGTGGGTTGTGGTGTGGTGTGTAACTTATATATATATATATGTGTGTGTGTATGCATGGACACCTTCCATTTGCATTTCTTGCTATTCATCATCAATCTAATCACTTTATATCACTTTTATAGAATCCCATTTCTCTCTCCAATATAAACAATTGTGCCTCAAAAAAAACTATATCAGAAATAGACTTTTGACATAAATAAATATATGTATTTCTTTTATTTATTTTTTTTACATGTAATGTAATTTCTGTCCAGTGAAAAAACATGTAAATAATATCAAATTAAATGATTAATTCTACCTTTATGAGTTGAGAAAGGTATGTTATTTCTTAAAATACAGTACATAACTTAACGTAACTGCAACGTCCAAGATTCGACTACTGGCTGGAAGACCTTGCATTTTGTGGCCTTCACCGTCCCAGTCCATGCATTCTTTTTAACTCTATGTGCTGTGGAAATACAGGCAAAAATGCTAAAAATAAATAAATAAATAAAACTGTTTAAAACCCATTGATTAAAAATGCATTGTCGCAAAACTGAAAATGGGCCTGTTTTTCATAGCTCATTAAAAGGATATTTTGAAAAAACATGGTTTTCCCCGAGGCAGCAGCAAAAATGCAGGTTAATAGTTTATTCAATTTACCTCGGAACTCGGAAGCCGAAGCTGGGAACGACGTCAGACCCGAATTGATCGCCTTCCGTTTAAAAGCCAGATTTTCGTTGTTTTCATTAGCTCTATCCAGGTTAGCCATTGTTAGCAATACCAGTTAATAACAACGCATTACGTTGTTTTTGTGCATACAAACAGCGTACCAACATGTCCACAGATAGAAGTTGGACAGGACTGTGTGTATGACTGATTTAGTGAGACACAAATAAGACAGAAGTGCTAATAATCTGGCACATTTACATGTTGGACATTGTACTCATGTTGATTAATGTGCACTGTCCCTTTAAAATAAAGAAATCCCCCCAAAAAAAAAAAATAACTGTATGTTATTACAGCTTTCACAGCTTTTCATGCACGGGGCATCCATGTTGGATTTTGAGCTCGGGGTACTTGTTGGTTGTCGGAATTCCGACCTCGCAAATCCGAGTTCAGGGGGCGTTTCCAACTTTGACCTCGGAAAATCCAACTGCCGAGTACAAATGGAACGCACTATTAATCATAGTTAGGTAATCAATGTGTCCATCAACAGTGATGCATCCTCTTGGAATGCCCTTGAGCAAGGCATTGAACCTCATCTTATGCTGCTGTCCTGCATGTCACTCTGGACAAGTGTAACTGGGATTTAAGCATTGGCCTAAAGAGTAAAGATAATTTATGGTTCTGCATAAAATCTACGTTGCTACGTACGTAGGTATGTGGAGACACAAACCTACGCCGGACCCTACGCCATAGCCCGATGTGCACCTCTCGAAAAATGTAACTACACAGCATACGACGTACGTCGCTCGGCCGCGGCTTGGTAGCGTTGCATTTCCCGCGACTCATTTCGTGGTTCTCCTTCTCCATAAACAACATGAAATCAAGGAGAGAAGGTTAACTTTTCCTGCTACAGATTTCCCACTGCGGTCAGAAAGTTTCGCTCACTATGACTCTAGAGTCAGTACTCGCTCCGAAGCTAATCGCCGTCACTCTCTCACTTTCTCCCTCGCTCCATCACCCACTCCCCACACGCACACATGCCGGCTCGACGCACACACCAACGCACAAGTACAAACCTTAGGCCACTTACGTAGGCTACGGCGAAAGCCCTGCATGGAGACTCCGCAGAACTATAAATCCAGCTTAAGAATGAGCCCGTAATTGTGCAGGGGACCAGAGTCAGTGCACTAACGGAAGATTTTACTCAGACACATTCTCCCTTTAATAATGTTTCCCTTGAAAACCACAATAATTAAAGCATTGCTTTTATAGTCCATTTCCTCTCGGATGGGAAATGAATAAATTGAGTCAATAAATTGATATAGTGAAACCAAACCAAACATCAAAAACACATTCTGAATATTCCCAGAGGAACAAAGACAATGTCTGTCTGATGAGTGCCCCTTATGCCTACATCGCCTCCTCAACAGATTTGTTAAATGCTGTTTATGTAACGGAGAGAGAGAGAGCGAGAGAGGGACTCCAGTGATTTACAAGCCTGTGAGTGTTTTAGTGATGGTTGGTGCAGGTCAAGGTAATGATCATAAATATATGTTGCTGGAAAGGAAAGGAGGAGAAGGAGGGTGGTGGGGAGAAAGAACAAGTGAGAGAGGGTGGATGAACATCATAACAAGTGAGAGAGGGTGTATGAACATCATAACAAGTCTTAGGACAGGTTCAAATTCCTGCAGCCACATGGGTGTCGTAACTCACGGCACAGACCCAAAAAGAAAGCTGTGAAAGTGGTTATTGGGCTTGATGGCAACTTGGAAATTGTCCACACTGCAATTAAGACATCTGCAAATACTCATATAGCACCATCCTCAGTGGCATTTTTATGGAATAATCTGTAGCACTTACATTATTACTGAATTTTGTAAGAGCCAGTGGCACCAGCTGTTCATCAATTCCAATTTAGCCTGGTTATAATGTGTTTGCTATATGGGAATTTAAACATAACTAAATTAAGAGTTGCATATTTTTGCAGGTATTTGGTCAAAACCCAAAGTTTTGGACAAACGTAAAGTTGAAAAGTCACATGACCACCGAAGTCATTTAGATTCATCGTCTAGAGATCAGAAATGTGTATGCCAAATGTTTTGTAGAGATATTTCAATGGATACGTTCAAATGTTGACCTGCTGGATGCGCTAGAGGAAAAGTCAGTGGTTCACCAAAGATTATCCTCTGGGGCCCATGACCATATCTGGATCAATCCATTGTATAGCTAGCGAAACATTTAAAGAGAGTCATTTAGAGACATCCTCTGGGGAACCTGCCTACTCCAGGTAGGGAATGAGCCCTTCTCCCAAGTAAAAGAGTAGTCAAGTACCTTGAGGTCTTGTTTGTGAGTGAGTAGACAATGGAGTGGGAGATTGGCCAAAGATTGGCCGGAGAATCGGCGCAGCGGGGGCCGTACTACATTCACTTTATTACACCCATTTGATGAAAAGAGAGCTGAGCCAGAAGGTAAAGCTCTCGATCAACCGGTCAATTTTCGTTCCTACCCTCACCTATGGTCATGAAGGCTGGGTACAAGCGTCCGAAGGAACTCGGAGTAGAGCCGCTGCTCCTTTGGGTCGAAAGGAGCCAGTTGAGGTGGTTTGGGCATCTGGTAAGGATGTCCCCTGGGAGCCTCCCTAGGGAGGAGTTCCAGGCACGTCCAGCTTGGAGGAGGCCTCGGGGAAGACCCAGGACTAGGTGGAGAGACTTGATCGCCACCCCCGGCCTGGGAACGCTTCCCGATCCCCCAGTCAAAGCTGGCTAATGTGGCTTGGGAAAGAGAAGTTTGGGGTCCCCTGCTGGAGCTGCGTCCCCCGACCAGACCCCGGATAAGAGGCTGACGATGGATGGATCTGGGGAACATGATTACCTGTACAAAATGTCATGGCAATTGAATAGCTGATGAGATATTTCAGTCTGGACAGAAGTGTCCTGAAAACACAGCACCAGTAGTCAGTTGTCATGGTAGTTCAATGGTTGGCACACGTGTCTCCCAACTTGAAGATTGTAGTTTAAAAAAATGACTGGGCAAGGCTCTATACAGGTGGTGTCTATTGGAAAATTGTGTATCTAGATACAAAAATTGCATTAATCTTATTTTAATCAATCTAATCTTGTTATAAGACTTCTGGTAGCTAGACATCCTGACTTTTTTATTTTATTTAAAAAAAAACTTACTGCACTGGCAGCCAAATTGCTTGTTCCAAGCTAAATAAAAGCTCATATATAAAATGTATTCACCTATATTTGCAGTGTAATTTGTTCAATGTAGGAGTAACAGTGAAGACAAAGTTATTCCATGAACCCAGACAGGCAAACACACTCTCACACCCACATTCTCACAGACTTAGCTATGGTCTGTGTTATTGTAAGCCCTTGAAACAGACTCACCCTGTAAAATACACTCATATTCTGATAGGATTGTGTAGCTTTCTGTTTGTTCATGTTACTCATGTTCCTCCCGGATTGGCTGTGTTGAACTGAGAAACAGCTACACTGAACTGCCCTGCACTTCCCCCTATATCAGTTTATGACTGCACAACCTAAAACTGGATGGAAAATAAACACTGCACTTTCCATTTACATGGAAGCTAAACTGTGCACAACACAATTAAGTGTCCATGGATACAATTCTGAGGGGAATGATTATTCCTGAAATTTCGTTGGGCATAATGTTTGTACAATTTTGTCATCTTTTTCATCTTTATATCAGACTTTAAATATGTTCAGCTTGACCACTGAGAGGTAGAAGTGAGGAGTCTCTACAGAAGTGGACAATAGGACAGCAATAAATTGCAGGCTTGACCTTTCACCCCACGATCACCCTGTGCACACTCAACCTCCCAAACCATCCAAACTGCTTCACTATTCTGTGAAAAAAAGTCATTTATAACGACCACAGCTTTAGCGGAGCATGGGAAAGTTTGGGATCGTCATAAACTGAAAGGCATCAAATATATTCTGCTTTCACCAGACCCATGGTGATCCTCCCTCTGCTGCAAGGTTCAACTGGGCCCTCTTGTGGATGAAAATAAAAATTACACTATAATGTGAGGCATTCATTTCAAGCCAACTTTATTGGCATCAGTGGAAGAGGAGTTCATATTGCGACCTATAACATATATATACAAATTCCATGAAGCTAAAAATCTACAGGAGAGTTGTTTGCCGAGCTACAAAGATGTTGTACAGTTCATGTATATAATAGGGCAGTGGTGGCCTAAAGGTTAGAGACACGAGCTTGTGACCGGGAGGTCATCGGTTCAATCCCCAGACAGACAGGATTAAATCTGGGTGGGGAAAGTGAAAGAGCAGCGCTTGTCCCTCCCTCGTCACCACCACTGAGGTGCCCTTGAGCAAGGCCCTTAACCCCAACCGCTCCAGTGGAGCTGCTCAGTGGCCAGCAGATCAGACTGTGGTTGTACTGGGCAGCTTCCAGGTATGATTGTGTAACTGTGTGAATGTGATCAGGGCGTTCCTGCAAAAGAGAGGCTGCCTCTCAGTGAACCTTCTCTGAATAAATAAAGGTAAAAAAAAAAAATCTCCATTCATTGCTGAGGTTGACTTTACAACAATTCTGAGTGACACAATACATCATCAATGTGCGTTACTGAAGTTTTATTGAGTTGAAAAAAAAATTCAGACAAAAGACAAAAATATAGTTCCGGGAAAAAAAAATACAGTAGAGGGGAAAACAAAGTTGCCAAAAAAGAAGACGGAGTCATTCTTTTCAAGGGAGCAATATTCAGAATGCTGCTGCCCAAATTTTGACCGAACTAGAACATATTACAACAATCTGAGGGGCCATCCACACGGCAACGCTTTTTGGTATAAAAGCACGTTTTGCATCATTTTGGCCGATCATCCAAACAAATCCTGTAAACGCTCTGCCTGAAAACGCACTTTTTTTAAACCTGGTCCCAGGGTGAAAAAATTCCGAAAACGCCGCCCTCGCGGCTTCGTTTGGACGGCGAGGCCGCATACTTGTGTATCGATGATGTCATCGCCACAGCCCTCGACCTTTAGCCTTTCGACCTCTTATCCCGCGACGACGTCGCATACCAACAACAATTCACTATCGGTCCACGCAAACGATTCTGGTTTCCTTGCACTAGCCATTTTCGTCGTCTTCTTCATGTATTTGGTTTCTTCTTCTACTGTCTATTTGTATACAGCGCGCCAAGGGGGTAAGCTTCGCTTCAGAACTCGAACCTCCTATGGCGCCATTTTGATGCTACAAAGCGATCACCTCCCGTTAGCATTCCATTGACTGCCATTCATTTTGACGTCACTTTGACAGCGAATAACTTTACATCTGAAGCGTTTAAAGACTCTATTTGTCCTTTGTTTATTTCTAAAGAAACACGACAATGTATAAAAGGCTCCATTACCTTGTACCTCACGTTATGGCTCTGTAGTAGACGTTTTTGTAAAAATACACTAACGATTGTGTCATAACCACGCGACTTAGTGTCGCATAGTAGAGGAATTACCGTATAGTACAGGAGAAGCTCGCAAGCAGTTTCGACTTACGTTAGCTGTTTAGGTTTAATTACTAATGTTAACTAGCATGTTAGTTAGCAATAATTAGCCTGTGCCCATGTTATCTCCTTACATATACCTACGCTCTCTGTCTCTGCAAGATTGGGAATGATTGAGATTTCTCTTGGCACAGCTACCAGAAGACTTACAACTTTCAGACAGGTTGCTCACGTCACATTTACGTCAGTCTCTCTCAGTTGCAGGCTGCGCAGTAACGCTCAGCGCTCACCGGAAAAGTGCTTCTAATATCCTTCACTGGTCTCCGTCCAGAGACACGGGCTCTGTTGGTCCATTTTATATCAGCGCGCAAGGTTTATGCACATGCTCCGCCTCTTCTTCTCTGTCTTCTTCTGCTTTTTCTGTAGCAGCAACAGCGCCACCTATAGGCCTGGAATATGAAGTAGCGTGTTGAGTCATTTACTAATGGATCCATTTGGACGCAACTATTCTTGAAACGATGCCAGGGAAGACGGGGGAAAAAAAAGATTGTTTTCGTACGTGGCCTTAGCTTCCCTTTATTGGCAACCTATCAATAATAGATCTAACAGACTAATGACTCAAAAAACTATAAGTATGCATACCCCTTCCTACTGTACCTGTGTGACCTCCTTCAGTTTCTGCTCTCACAATGCAGGGCTAGAAGAAGAAAAAAAAATCAGCAAGCCGCAGGCTATTTTTGTAGCCGTTTTGCTTCTCTTTGTAGTTGTTATGCATGTCTTTGTGGTCATTTTGCATATCCTTGTAGCTGTTTTGCACCTCTTTGTAGTCATTTTGCGTCTGTTTGTGCTAACTTTGCTTCTGTTTGTGTCAGGGGCTGCTGCCTCTGTGTAGAAGTGCTCTCTCTCTCTCTCTCTCTCTCTCTCTCTCTCTCTCTCTCTCTCTCTCTCTCTCTCTCATCTGTCTGTGTGTCTTAATTGCAGGGGTGGAACCAGGTGCGGGAGTCAGGTGTCCAGGCACAATCAACCTCTGATCATGTACCCGGTCAGAGAATGTCTAATAAGGGGAGAACTTCCACTCTCGGGAAAATTCCGGGTTGGTACAATGGGGCTAATAGGGAGTGAGATAGGGAGTGAACAGGCTCTCCATAGACAGGCTCTGACCCGGTTCTCTGCGTCAGATCGTAGACAAAACTTTTCCCAGTTAGTCATAGGCCACAAGCCTGCTCATCTGCCCCCTCTGCCCTGCCCCACTCCTTCTGGGATTACTTTGGATTTCTTCAGAAAAAAAAAATTTTTGTAGCTGTTTTTCTTCTCTTTGTAGTTGTTATGCATGTCTTTGTGTTCATTTTGCATATCCTTGTAGCTGTTTTGCACCTCTTTGTAGTCAGTTTGTGCTAACTTTGCTTCTGTTTGTGTCAGGCCTCTTGCCTCTGTGTAGCAGTGCTCTGTTTTCTCTCTCTCGCTCTCTCTCTCTTTGTGTGTCTTAATTGCAGGGGTGGAGCCAGGTGCTGGAGTCAGATGTCCAGCCACAATCAACCTCTGCTCCATATACCCGGTTCTCTGCGTCAGATCGTGGAAAAAACGTTTCACAGTTAGTCATGGTCCACAAGCCTGCTCATCTGCCCCCTCTGCACTGCCCCACTCCTTCTGGGATTATTTTGGATTACTTCAGACCCCCAAAAAAAAAACATTTCAGAAAGCAGGTTTAGTGAAAACTCTGAGTTTGTTAACCCTGAGATGAGGGTAACTCTGGGTTTTCTGTTTCAGAAAGAGGTTCGCCGACCAGGTGAACCTAACCTGGTCGGGAGCAGGTTTTCTTCTCTCAGTCTCATCCCTCTGACACAGCGCTCTCTCATTTCCTCATTCATTCATTCAGTCTGTATCAGGCTGTTCAATTTCATTAGAATCTGCAGGTTATTCCATTTGTATGGAGCATAATACTCCAATGCAGTTTTGCCTAATTCTGTCCTAACAAATGGAATATTTAGGACCAAGGAATCACTAGTGCGAATGCTATAGTGATACGATTTAAAATTCAGCAAGCTTGTTCAATATACATGCATTTTTTTAAGCAAGGCTTTGTAGATAAATAAGTTAGGTGGCTCAGGTCCTAATTCACTATTATTATATTTTTTTTACGCATTACATCTATAACTTGTCTGTCCATCCTGGAAGAGAGATCCCTCCTGTGTCTCTGTCTCCGTCTCTTCATGAGGTTTTTAATCCGTGTGCACCAGTGATACGTGACCGTTTCACGAACTGCCGTGAGACTGGGTTGGACATACACCATATCATCACATGTTCATACTGTTAATCCTCTCATAGGTGTAGATGTTAATGCTACCGGAGACAGCAGGGCGTGGCATTTTAAAGGAAGTGAAAGGGGATGACAATGAAGATGCCACTTCAGCCAAGTCTGGCCACTTATCAGGAATCTGGTTCAGGAATCCGGAAATGGCATTTTTCACATCAAGCATTCATCAGGTTTCAGAGACAACATGCGTGCCATTGCTATTGTCTGTTGTTTTCCTTCCAATTTGCATACCAGTACCACATCATGTCCACCGTACCTTGTCACCTTTATGACTCATTTCACATACACTGCCACCAATACGTCCTGTATATACAAAGACAGAACTCAAATATATGATTTATGTATTGCAAATTAAAACAATAGATAATCATTATCCCACTCCAACCGTGTGATCACAACCTCTGGGTCAGACATCAATACAGCTGTTAAGTGGATAAGTTACCGTTTGGGACACGGTGAGTCTTTCATACTGTTTATTTCATTTCCACGCTCATATCTTTAACTATAATAAGCTAAAAGTCCTTTGTCTCTTTAACTTCCTATTTTAATGTGCAGGCTGATTTCAATGTGCAGAGTCATTTGGAACAAATGTCTTTTAATCACTTTGCTCTTATGAACTTCAATGTATAGAACTTTTTTGTATTGTCTGTGTAGTGTATGTTTATACTGATATGTGCCTGTGTGTCTGAAAATAAAGTTGAATTGCTCCTGCATTGAACGTTTTGTCCCTCTAACTCCGCAGGGCTTTATGGAGCCGGTTTAGCCGGTTATGTGGGATTTCAGCAGAACAGGAAAATCAAGGGAGAACTTGCCCAGGCCTCAGTGTTTGTGTTCCTTAAGGGGACAACAGCTCCAACCGGTTTTCTGGGGAGGAGAGATGAGAGAGAGGAGGGTGTGGGCCATTTTTCCCTCACCTTATTCTCCTCTCTTTCTCTTCATTGTCGGGCTTTCTCTCCCCCTGGCTCTGTACCACTCCGTCCATCTCTGAAGTGTGAGCGAGTGAGCGGCTCCAGGAGTCCTCGGCTGTACGAGGTGAGTTATCATTGATTAAGCCCTGGGTTGTTGGCTGAGGGCGGGCAAAGATTGGCCGACAGGTGGGCAGAGTAGGTGAAGCAATGTGTGGCTGGGAGTGAGGACAAGGAAATGATCATGGCTTTATCAGGGCTTTCATGCTCATTATACAGCGTGTGTGTGTGTGTGTGTGTGTGTGTGTGTGTGTGTGTGTGTGTGTGTGTGTGTGTGTGTGTGTGTGTGTGTGTGTGTGTGTGTGTGTGTGTGTGTGTGTGTGTGTGTGTGTGTGTGTGTGTGTGTCTGTGTGTGTGTGTGTTTGTTTGTGTGTTTGTGAGGGAGTTTTGGGGTTACCACACTTTCTTCACACAGTGTTTTATATATATATATATATATATATATATATATATATATATATATATATATATATATATATATATATATACATATAAAGCTGCTTTTCAATAATAAGATGGAGGCATTCATTACATGCTCATTATGTTGAGGACATTAGAGACAAGATGTGTGTGTGTGTGTGTGTGTGTGTGTGTGTGTGTGTGTGTGTGTGTGTGTGTGTGTGTGTGTGTGTGTGTGTGTGTTTGTGTGTGTGTGTGTGTTGTTCTGTGTTTGTCACAGTTAAAATGAATGAGCTTCCTGAGCGTCACTCTCCACTACTGCTCATTCCAGTGCCATTATTAGTCAGACAAGCTGACAAGCTCTGCGACAATAGCTTACAATGACTTTGTTGACCCTGACAGCTCCATTTGTTACGGACGGCATCAGCTGACACCGTGTGACAGCAGTGAGTGAAATCTGAACACCAAAACTTCCTCTTGCAACTAGGTTTCGATCAAACAACAAACCTCCCAGCGGATGGGATGTGTTTGAGAAAGGCTTACATTAAAGCTGCAGCAGTGAGACATGCAGGCCGGTTGTCATCTACACAGCCTGTATCTCTCTATAGGTGTGTGGCATCCATGGCTGCATATTTCCACATAATGTGGCAATGCTTCTGTTAACAGTAGAAATACAAAAACAATAGATTTGAAGGATGAATACAATACAAATACAAAAATACAAAGTAACTACACAGCAACAAAAGTTAGACACAGTGACGTGTGTGTGTGTTGTGTGTGTGTGTGTGTGTGTGTGTGTGTGTGTGTGTGTGTGTGTGTGTGTGTGTGTGTGTGTATGTTCTTGTTTAACTATATTCGTGGGGTCCAAAAACCAGGAGTCCAGTACTTGTGGGGTCCCGACAGCTTTGTGGGTGCAAAATGCTGGACCCCACAACTTTAAAGGGCTGTTTGCGGGTTGAGACTTGGTTTTAGGATTAGGTATAGAATTAGGTTATGGTTAGAGTAAGGGTTAAGGTTAGGCATTTAGTTGTGATGGTTAAGGTTATGGTAAGGGGCTAGGGAATGCATTATGTCAATGACGGGTCCCCACAAAGATAGTGCCACAAACCTGTGTGTGTGTGTGTGTGTGTGTGTGTGTGTGTGTGTGTGTGTGTGTGTGTGTGTGTGTGTGTGTGTGTGTGTGTGTGTGTGTGTGTGTGTGTGTGTGTGTGTAAGACAGGTCTTTTCTTGCCCTGCTGAGGTGATCCGAACAGCCACTTGCCTGACATATCCTGACATGTCGAGAGAGCCGCATTCACACTGATCAAAATGCTAAATATCATTCAATGCGTGTATTTGTGCTAAAGGGTGATCATGTGAGTGAGTGAGTGAGTGAGTGAGTGAGTGAGTGAGTGAGTGCAAAAAGACATTAACCTGTTTGCATTGAGACCTTCACTCAACACATGATCTTAATATGCCACTGTGTAAGAAGTGATACAGGTTTTTACATTGACACATGCACACGCTGTAAAAGCTTTGTTTTATTTTTTTACTTTTTTAACTGCTCACTTGCATCCCAGATCTTGCAGGACCAGTTCAGCTAGTTTTCAATCATCCTCGATATAACAAAAAACGTGCGCCCACATTTGTGTACCAGGGAAGGCTTATATGTGCAGCACCACATGCTGCTGCACTTCCTCAGCACAACGCAGTCCTCAGGCTATAACGCCCAAGCGCTTGATGACTCACTGATTTAATATTATTTTCACACTCCATAAGTAGTTAAAAGTTTTAATACTTAATAAAAGTGTTGACTTTAGGCAGGTGTTAGATGTGTGCGTGCGTGCGTGCGTGCGTGCGTGCGTGCGTGCGTGCGTGTGTGTGTGTGTGTGTTTGGGGGGAGGCAACATTGGAGGCAACCTACCACAAACTTTCTTGCATTACAGTTATAGTATCATTTTGTGTAAGCAAAACATATTTTAAGCAGAATATCAGTTTTTAAACCTGTCCCATCTGTGCTCTCTGATTGACTGAGTGCATTGAGGTCGCTTCCTTTGTTTTTCGTTCTATGGCAGGTGGCCAGTGATAAGGTGCAATGCCGCCACCTAGACCAAGGTGGCTGATCTGCTAGGTAGCTTTTAAGGAAACCCATTGACAGGAAAAAAAGGAATCCTGTAACAGTTCTGAGTTCTTACATCACCTCACTTAGGACTACAGTATTTTCTTTAGAGCTATGATGAAAACATGTTTCATTCATTATTTGAATTATTACGACTCTTTTTAATAAACTGTCTGTACACTTACAAAGTTCTCAATGCTTCAATTTACATGTAGGGACCCTCATTATGCTACCGTGGAAGTGTGGTGCTATTTTGAGCCTTTTTAGTGGTATCGAAATAGAGATTTCTTTTTACTTTTGCATGCCCCGACGACTAGCGTTATAAGCTAATTAGCGGTTTGCGCTAAAACTGGCCACATTCGATTAGCATGAAAACATATCCCAGAGAACGGTCGACTCGGTACCCATGTGTTATTAACCCCTAGGTTCATTTTGCACTGGAATTGTCCTTTAAGCAGATTTAGGGTATGTGAATGGTTGTAGTGTCATGTCAGGTCAAGTCGTCTTTATACATCGAAAAGGACATTTCAGTTTAAAAGCATTCTATGCAATTTCTTTCAAAAAAATATGGAAAAACATGTTTTGTATGTCTTTTATTGTACAATCAGACTGAGGTAAAAGGAGATCACCAAAGCAATGGAGTGCTTCAACAACGTACTCCTCAAACTGCGGGAGATCCACGAGCGAGAAGTGGAGGGTGAGTGGAAATCATGAAAACAACAGTCACTGGTAACAGAAACAAAAAAGAGGGATACGTTGTAATGCAGCTGTAATACAGGAAAGCAGTATCTCATATCATCTGCAAGAATTAGAACCAGGTGTGCTGTGTTTTTTTTTTCACTCCCAGGTTGGCAGGGGAAAATCCAAGAGCTGTCCAACAAAAAGGGCTGGTGAGTAGATTATTTACCTGATGTCTCTCCATGATCATGTTTAGACAACGCTGACAAGATATTCAAGCAAGGGCGTATCTTTGGGTTCAACATTGGAGGGGGTTCGGGATCTCGACTTTTGAGCAAAATTGAAATTTTGGTCATCAAACACTTGAACGCTAGCCAGTTTTGATTTTTGTACTTACTTGTAAATTACGACTATGTATTCAAGTTTAGCTATGCACAAGTTCAGCCACTGTGGGAGCCGTGCCGTCTTTGTGGACCAGGCAGACGTGCTGGTCCTGCACCTGGCCCTCTTTTCCCCGTTGTCGAGTTTAGCTCGCAAGGAAGCTCATGTTTCAACAAGTCATTCAGTCTAATACTGAGTCACAAAATCTTCGTTTCGTTTTTCCTTAGAACCAGTGAAAAAGAAGAATTGGCAAAGGGGGTGGGGATATCTTTTGATTATTGATACAATGGAGTTGATTCAAGAAAGTCTTTGAGTTCATTTTCAATGTAGTGGAAACAAGTGAAATCATGTCATCCCCATCAAAACTTTGTTCCACTTAATCTGTCTCAATGCCTGATTAACTAACGTAAAGATGCACAGTTGTCAACATGTACAAAGTGTGGGTCAAGTAGAAAATATCTAGGTTTTGTCATACCTGTCAAAATCTGATTGACTGATCTGCCTCAATGTCATGCCATCCCTAGTCTCGCATTACCAGATCTAGCTTCCTGTGGAGGAAGATTCTGGCCCCTCCACACATACACTCCTGGATAGGTGAAAAAATTTAACTTTTGGGTTGATCGCATTTTTATAAACCAATCACAATCGTGTTGGGCGGCGCTAAGCTCCGGACGCAGCGACGGTGGCTCTGCAAAAAATAGTCTCGGAAAAAATTTGTTTTTGGTGGAACATTTGCAACCCGCAAAAGAAAACTGTACACACAAAACAGTAACGTGAGCTATATAAATTAGTTGTATGCATGGTTAAACGTCATTTGCTCTCTCCAGTGAATCGCCGTATGTACTTCGACCAAACCAAATAATCTTAAAACAACATGATTCATCTTTTACAAATAACACAGCGGCTTAAAAACCTTACAATGTCAAAAAAAAAGCTTGTTTCGTCTAAGATACGACTCAAAACAAATGGTTTAGAAAATGTCACTTATCAAGATATTTAAGATGCATCGTCTAAAAATGTCCCTATTTCTCACAGAAATATTACTTGTTAGATTGTGTCTTAAATTAAGTTATTATCAGATATTTTGACTAGAAATTCGATGAATATACTAGGGACGATTTTGTTTTTTCGCGGTTTATGGCTGATTAGCATACTTGCCAACTTCCAGACATCATAGCTTGAATCAGGGGTCTTAAACGTTTTTCAGGCCAAGGATCCCTTAACTGAAAGAGAGACGGAGCAGAGACCCCCTTACTACATGAAGTCGCATGTTAAACTGGGCCTACAATAACGTGTAGGGCAGCCTAAAGCCTGTACCTTTTTTTGCATTGAATATTAAGCTATTCATTTTTATAAAATCATGCCAACAATTAATGTGGCACACATCTGTGGATGGACTTAGGGACTACCTTGACTATAGGCCAGTAAGCAGTGGGGATATATATATTTGCTAATAATATGTTGGATTCATGTTGAGTTTTTTTTATAAATAAAAAAAAAAAAACTGTTGAAGATCCCTGGCTTAAATGATGGCAATAAATCACCCAGAGTTCACTTAAAAAGTTGAAACCGTTCAAGTGTGAAAGCTGAGTGTAACTGTTCCTGTTTGTTTGGTGACCTATCGAAATCAAACAGTGATGGTCGTGCAGAGAACAGATCAGTGATGAACTGGATCAGCAGCTCCTGAGGCAGGTTGAGGCAGGTTGAATTCCCTCAGCTGGCTCACAAACACAGTGTTGTTGAGCAATGGCGAATGATGTTGAGTTCAGTGTTGGGAGGGGGGCTCCTCCTAAAGTCCATCCATCAACTTAAAGTACATTTTGGTAATGACACTCCTGTACTTCTGTACTTGTATAAGTAACATTTTGAATGTAGTCACACTTTTTATAGCGTGTTCTTGATCATTTTACTAATATGAATGATCTGATGTCCTCGTCCACCGCTGGAAAAGAGGAGTGTAATACAGGGAGCTGGAACATAAAAATGCAGCAACAGCTTTGAAACTAGGAGGAAATTAAATATAGTATTGGAAACCTGATTCTTCAGACACACTACATGTCAAGACAACTTTATTTATATAGCACATTTCATACACACTTTAGTAAAATGCAACACAATGTGTTTTACATACAAATGATAATAATAATAATAATAATAATAATAATAATAATAATAATAATAATAATAATAATAATTGATTAATTGGTTTGAGTAATTTATTTGATTCCAGCTACTTAAATGGGAATATTTCTTAGTTTCTTAACTCTTCTGTGACAGTAAACTGAATATCTTTGAGCTTTGGACAAAACAACACTTGAAGTACATCATCATCTTGGGTTTTGGTAAACTCTGATTGACATTTCTCACCATTTTCAGAAATTTTATAGACCAAACAACTAATCGATTAAATCAAGAAAATAATCGACAGATTAATCGACAAGGAAAATAATCGCTCGCGCCAAGAGGTTAGCCATAGACTGTTTTAAAGAGAAATGTTTGTGTTCAGTATCATACGGCCCGCCAAAGGGTCCAATCAGGCCCACTAGATGAGAAGTAATTCATCCCATTTCAATTTCTTTTTCGTTAATTTACAACTTTAATCTTAGAAATTCTGAGCTTTTTCTCAGAATATTACCCCTCTTTCCCAGGTCCGAAAAAAACTACTAAAACTACTACTATAACTATTTTACCTACAGCGGCCTTAAGAATGCTGTCGTTGCAGAAGCAACTTGCGTTTGAAACTGATAAAGTTTCTGATCTTTCTGGAGTGGTTTACTGGTCTGGCCCACTTGAGATCAAATTAGGGGGATGTGGCCCATGAACAAAAATGACTTTGATACCCCTGAGGGTTCTTGATGGTTTGTGTGTAATGAGTATGTTTTTTTATATACTGAGGTGCAAGGCCAATTATAGTCTTGTCTTAATGTTCCAGAAAAGACGTATAATTCTGTTTATCACTGATCATAAAAAGACTGACATGCTATCTGTTTGGCATTCATTCTGACAGCAGACAAATAATCTTGTTTTGTGTGTGTGTGTGTGTGTGTGTGTGTGTGTGTGTGTGTGTGTGTGTGTGTGTGTGTGCGTGCGCGCGTGTGTCTATACATGCATGTAAATAGTGATACAAAGCGCATGGAGGAACTGTTCACCAAAAACCAGCAGATGAAAGAACAGCAGAGATTACTCATCGAGAACATCAAGACACTGGAAAACAGGTACTGATGTTACATTCTGCTTTTGTCTTGCATTTGGTTTACAACATGTAAACTAGTGATCATACCAGACCAAGTAGCTGCAAAGCCCTTGAGTGTATTGAACTGAGAAACAGGTGTGGCTGGAACGATCACCCCAAGAGCTATTTGATGCTTCAATTTTTTTAAACCATGCCAAGAAAATTGTGAGAGACGATACGCATATCCTGAATGACAATTTTAAATTATTACCTTCGGGAAGGAGGTATAGGGTCTTGATGTGCAGGTCTAATAGACTAAAAAACTCTTTTGTTCCTACTGCAATCAAGGCGCTAAATAGAAATGAAATACTGTGAACTGACTTCTTGTGCTTTTTTTTTTTAAACTTATCTTATTTGTTTTAACGGATGCTGTATTGTGTGAATGATCTATTATTGTGTTTTGTGTTTTTTCGATCATGTGTTTTATGTACTTTGATCATGTTGCTTTGCATGACTAGACTATGCACGGTGTCCAAGACAAATTTCCCAGTGATGGGACTAATAAAGTATAAAGTAAGTACTAGAATGAACTTAAACTTTTAATTTGATGGTAATAATGGTGAAACAAACACTAACACATATTGGAATGGTAGCACAAGTAGAGAAGAGCACACACAGTATAATGTCAGTAACACAGCAATATCTATTTAAAGTTTGCTAAGATAGCTACCACAAACTACTAGTCATACTGGAGCAAGTAAGGCATGTGTGGCATATAGCGAGTGTATTGAATTAAGCCCATTTGACCCATTTTCAAAAAGTTTCTATAATTGTAAAAATAAAAAATACATGGATGGTTCCATACAACACTCTTCACAAGTAAAATAAATGATCAGTTCATTACTTTCATTGAATTTGGGTGTTTTATTCAATTTTATAGCATTTAAAAAAAGAATGATAAAAGAACGTTGAAAAAAGTGACAAAAATGTCAGAAAAAGCTTTAAAAACGTTGAAAAAACGAAACCGTAAAAACAGAAGTGCAGAAAACATCGGAGAAAGTGACAAAACCGTCGGGGAAAGTAACAAAAAGGTTGCAAAAAATGAAAAAAATAATGAGAAAAGCGACAAAAGAAGACGACCAAAACATTCCAAAAAAAGTTTCAAATTTTAAATTTTGACCCAGAAAAACAAAACGCTGCATGATCGACGGGAAGACAACACAAGGGTTAACCAATGTTGCAATTAAATAACCCGTACACCGTTTCATTTGTCAAAGGTACTGCAGAATGTGTTATTCCGTCTCGCTTCAATGGATTGTTAAATGTGTGTTTAATGTGAACATTATCATTTTTAAATCATGTTTCTGATGTTGTGTAGGCTGAGGGCGGGGCTGTGTGACAGATGTACGGTAACTCAGGAGGTAGCCAAGAGAAGACAGATGGAATTTGAAGCCTCGCAGATACAAAGCCTCCAGCACATCTCTCTACTGGGTAGTCTGTTTATGTCTGTCTGTCAAATCAGTAAATCAACCTTCTGTGCATTCGTCATCCATTCCTCATCCATAACTTGTCTCTTATGTGTCATATAAGTCTTGCATCAGTACCAAAACATTTTCTTTCTCCATTCAACTCTTCTTTGCCTTCTGGCACTCTTCTATCCATGTGCTTATTTTCCCCTAAAAATACATTTTAGAGGCGACTGTGTTGTGCGGTGCTCTGATCATGACTTGTGGTCTGTGTTGTAGCGGGGGAGATGACCAACATGAAAAAGGAGAACAAGAGACTTAGAGATGAGCTCAGGAATTTAAGAGCAGCACTCGAGTGAGTATATGGTGTTTTATTAGAAAGTTTTAGGATGAGTCAACTTCATATGATAGATAAGAAACCTTTATTGTCATTATATTACAATGAATTCAACAGAAGTGTGGATGCCCCCTCCCAGCAGTGCTTAAAACTTGTAAGGGTTAAGGTTAGGGTTATGAATTGGGGGTTAGGGTTAACTTTTAAGTTAAAAGAATCAGGCTTCTATCTAGAGGAGGCTCTAAACAAGTTGTTCTTAATTTTGAGTACATGTCTGTTATTACTCAAAGTATTTTGCATATATATCAACACATTTCGCCCATATGACAAACATCATAACAAGCATTCAAAGAGGAGCTCCATGACAACTCTTAGGAGTTGATTGTGATCTGCCTGAGAGCGATTTCTCACACAGCGACTATGCAATTCTGTTTGTGTAGCAGAGCTCACAGTGACCACTCCTCCAATAGGAGCAGCACCCCAGACATCAAACCAACCACCCCACCTGACTATTCACCCTCGTCTGGACCTGACGCCCTCCTCGCTATGGCAACGAGCAGGGCCAGTCACCAGCCAGCAGGGGGCAATGTTGCATTGAAAACTGAGGCCAACCAAAGAACTGAAGGTGAGAATGAGGAAGAAGGGTGTTTGTTTGTTTGTTTGTTAATTATCATTCTAAACTTCTTACATAAGTTCATGTCTGTGTTTCTGATCCAACAGAAAGTGTACACAGACAATTGAGAGGGATGAACGGAAGCCAATTCGTAAGTTTCTAAATCAACTACCTCTCAAAAGCATACCCATTAAAATGCAATTTTTAACCATTTATCTGTTGCATGCACATGTCAACGAAATAATGTAACATTTGGCTGTTAGCTTAGCTTAGCATAACAAGTGGAAACAGTGGGAAACAAAGGTTTAACCCCCCCGTCAAGCCTTAGTCTTAGGCAAGGAAACAACCTAAGAGGCTTTACGAACGCTCCGAAATTATCCCCTTAGCATAGGTAACTATTTAGCATAAGGGACAAACTTGAGGTAGTTAATGACACCAGGCACTGGTCTTTACGCTAAGCTTTTCAGCTTTTCAGCTGTTTCCAAAATGTCAAACTATTACTTTAATTTGTATGATATTGTATAGCCACATATATGGTCATTTTCTTTTTGTTTCTTTGTCCCTTCTCCACTCTCAAAGGAATCATACAAGCCTCTTTCCTGGAAGACGGAACATAATGTAACCCATGTTGTGGAGAGAAGGTGAGACAAAGGGACATAGGACTATATGAGAGTATGGTAGAGTGTGGGACGGTGAATTGAAAATTAAAAAGGATAAATAAAAAAAACTAATTGTTTTGGGAACTAAAAGAAGAACAATCAGAAGCCACTACTCCGCTTCAATCGCTCATATTAAACATTTACAAATCTTTTTGTATTTCCTTACACCACTTGTTACTGAAAAAAAGTAATCATATTATTGTTCCAAAGTAATACATTACTGCCCAACACTGTGGCCCTAATGACCTGCACGGACATTTTAACCTCTACTTTTCTGCCTGGCTTCTGTTTCACATAACTTAGAGCTCAGAGTGCTGAGGAACTGGACCAGCGATCCCCTATCCCTCCTCAAGCTCTCCTTAAGAACTATTCTTTCTCAACCGGTGGAGAAGTGACCCACAGCAGACATGTGCTCCATGCTCCTGTCCCCTGCCGTCCTCAACCAACCAAGAGCAGCCCTGCTTCTGTCCATTGGCCCTTTTCTGAATCCTCTGACTTGGTTACTGCAGCTGCTTCAGCGACTAGTCTGGTGGCGCAACCTTCTTCCAAAACAAACCTGCTACGCTTTCCCAACCTGATCCCAACTAGCCAACATACCAGCTCTAGAAGTCAGGTTTCTGGGCCTCCCTGGAACAAGCAGAGTACCCCTCAACCCCCTGCCAAAGAGCCAACTGTGGTATTCAGGTTGAGAAATATGTCAGAGCAAGATGTCAGAGATGTAGAGTGTCAAACTAAGACCCAGGAGAAAAAAGATATCCCACCATTGAAGACCGAGAGGGACTCTGGAGAGATTAGAGAGGCGTTTGATGGGCCTCTGGACCTATCGGATCATGGAAAGTCCAAATCCAGCCAAATGCCAACAGATGATTCACCCTTAGCCTTACAAACTGGAGAGAGAGTACAGAGTTGCCCTGACAAGGATGGGAAGGCAAATCCACACAGACCGGTACCATCACCGTCTCCTGTCGTCCCTCCCTCATGCCCCTCTATCCCACCAGTCAATCAACAAGAGGAAGAGTCTGCCAGCGACCATAACCACAAGGTAACTTTTTTGGCAAGAAGATTAAAACACATGGGGGTGATGGTAAAGAGGGGACAAACAGGGTTCATGTTATGATAGCCTCGCATTACTAGACCTATCTCCACAGCGCTGCAGAGGAAGGTCTGGATAGGATAAAAATTGGTCAGGGGTTGTTTGCATTTTGTTAAACCAATCAACAATCGTCTTGGGCGGCGCTAAGCTCCGGACGCAGCGACGGTGGCTCTGCAAAATGGTTTGCAAAATTTTGTCCACAGCAATCCCCCTCATCGGTCCGAAAACATCCCAGTTAGAGAGTAAATGCAGGACACATGGTTAAACGTCATTTCCTCTTACCAGTGTGTCACCGTATGTACTTTGTCCAAACCAATCCTCTCATGTTGGTCCCCAAACGTCCCAGGTAGATAGTAAAAACATATTCTTTGTAAATCTTTACAATCATTCCCCCAAAGGAACAAAGCAGGCCTGCCTTGTTGCACAATCCAAATTTTCTTCAAAACTTGCCATTTTCAGCGTGTAACATTAGCTCAGAGGTTCAAGTTGTTGTTCCTCGATGCGACCAGAGTTTAACGTAAACACAAAGAAAGCAGAAGGTGAGGGACAACTGACAGAACTATCCGGTAAATGAACCGTTGTTGATCCAGACTAATGGTATGATGGTCCTGTCACAGCAGGTAATCAAAGAGCAGGAGCAGAAAGAGGAGGCGAATGGGAAGACAGACCAAAGCGGGAACGAGAAGAAGGTGCCTGTCCTCACTATATCATTACGCCCAGGTGAAGAGCTCAGATTCATATGTGTCTGTGTGTGTGCATCCATATATGCCTACTGTGCACAGGTGAATAATACTTACTGGTGTCATGTTTCTGTAACAGTAGTGGCGCTGGAGACTCTGAATTCTGCTCTGCAGAAATCCTTACTGTCAAGTGGCAAGGTACGGTATTTCAAGCCACTAAAGCTACATACAGTTGAGGCTTTGTAAGCATGTGTAAATATGTTTCTAGCTTATTTTCACTTGCTTCCTCTGCTTCATCGCAGTCATCGTCGCCAGCAGCTGAGACGAGAAGCAGCTCAGATGAGCAGGACCAGGACGAGAGTGTGTCAGGACAAGAAAACAGCCAGGGCTGCAAGAGAAAGAGGGCGTCTGTGGAGACAGAAACCGACAGAGACTCGGAAACAGACCGTAGGCATCAGCTCACATTTCAAGTCCTTTTGTGTCTTTCTTCCTTTCTTTCTGTCCCTCTTGGGTGTGGTCTTCCAGTCATATCACATTTTGAAAGCTTTATGGAACAAAATGTTTTTTTCCCCACTTGGTCCATATTCATTTCACTTACGTAAATATTGTACTTCCATATTTAAGGGATTGTTCAACATCCCTTAAATATAATACAGTATATAATCCACTTAATAATAGGGAGGTGCCTGAAAACCATGACAAGATGCCTCTCATCATCCAAAGTCTGTTGTTCAACCTGAATCTAATATTGTCAATGCCCAGTATTTTAATCCACACAACCAAACTTAACTCTTGTCAAGAAAGAAAAGAAGCGCATTTCCCAAAATGTCAAACTGTTCTTTTAGATTGCTTAAACTGTCTTTTTGCACTGAAGCCAAAATCCTTTGTGTAAATCTAATGAACTTTGAACGGTATAATTACTTGATCTCAACACTTTGACCCTGTTCACACTTGGTTTTAAAATGTGTTTTAGTGATCCGAACACAAGTGGACAGCCGAGGCACACCAATATCTATTATGCCTCTCCAGCGAAACCATTGTGTTCAGATTTCATTACTGCCTACACAATACAGTAACGTGAGCTATTGAAATTAGCTGGAGACACGGTTAAACCTAATTTGCTCTTACCAGTGTATCGACGTGTGTATTTTCTCCATAGAAAATCGCCGCCAATAGGTCTCAAAATCTCCCAGTTAGATAGCAAATGCTGTAAACATATTCTTTGTAAATCTTTAAAATCATTCCCCGAAAGAACCAAGCGGGCTTGCCTTGTTGCACGATCCAAAGTTTCTTCAAAACTTGCCATTTTCAGCGTTGCTAGCTCGAAGGTTGTTTCCTGAAACAAACAGTTGTCCCAGGCGAGGGACATCCGGCAATTATCCAGTAAATTAACTTTTGTTGATCCAGACTAGTACAGCTGGAGCTATCGCTGTCAGCAGAACCCAACACATCTCCTTCCATAGGGCAACAACGATAGACGGTCACCCAACACTTTGTGTAACTCTTTGTAAAATGAAATCACTAAAAACCACCACATCCTTCATTGATGAAGTATTTTCCTAAAATAGTTAAGTCCTTGTGAAGGATGCATTAGGACACATTACAAAAGATGTGTGAGGAAATGCGGCCCAGACCAACTCGGCAAGGGGTTTGAGTGATCGGATCACAATGCGTCTTGGTGGTCATTTATCGTTGTCAACTTGTGATCCGATGGCCCAAGACGCATTTTAAAATCAAGTGTAAACAGGGTTTTTGACATCTGCTCAGCTGATGGTCTCAATCATTGTCCATCTTACAACTTTCTTCAGTTCGGTCTTTATTTATACATGTAAAAATCTTACCATCATGAAAAATATCTCTCCCACTGTTTCTCCCTCACCAAAAGGAAGTGTTTTCTTTTTTCCCTCACAGACATCCAGCAAGAGAGGAAGATCAGGATCACTTTGAGAACTGAGGGGAAGAGCCCAGGCTAAAGAGCGTGATATCACATTGTGATCTCACGTAAACCTGCAACAAGTGACTTACATATTACTTTGTGTTTGATCTTTAAGTTGATTAGCAAACATTGGAGTATTTGCACCAGCAAACATGGAGCAACCTTCATTAATTTGCATTCATTAGGAGTCGTGTTTCTGGCAACCTGATGAATGTAAGGTAATGTGGGGTTTAAGACCTTTTTTTCTGAAAACAGCTGCCTGCTGTGGCTGAAAATTAAACTGATAAGAGTGGTGAGCCGAAACAGTAAATTTCTGGCCCATAAAATCAAAACAATGACGTTAAACAGTGGTTCTCAAACTTTTTTTTAAAATAGCGTACCCCCTTTGAAATATATAATTTTTTTTTGGGCCAAATACCCCTTCCCAGCGCAAAAATATTTTTGGTAGAAATAAAAAACCTGCTTATGTAAAGAAGCATACATATACAGTACGTACAGAACTGCACTGTACATTGTAACAAAAAACACTTAAATGCTACATTTCAAATATTATATATTTCATTATTATAGAAAACTTATTTTATGCATGACTGATGTTTATTTAATTAATATATATGAAATAATCTCACGTACCCTTTGTACTACTCCAAAGTACCCCTAGGGGTACATGTACTCCCATTTGAAAAACAGACTTAGAGGACGCTAAAAACCAAGCTGCAGCTTTATTTTTTTAGGAAACTACTTGGGTAGTCAACATTCAAACTGTAAATTATTTCCGATACATGAAATAGCTCTAACCTTGCAATAACTGGGTCTTGGCAGCAGAAACAACTTTTCACCAGTATATTGTTGATGTGGCAAACGTGTTAGCGAACAGTTGTCTCTTTACACATTCAGCAGACACAGAGCAACATTAGCATTGATTTGGAGTTGTGTTTGTGTCTATATCCACAACGTTCCACCTACCGGATTGCTCCGTTGCCACCAGAAATTCCGCCGGATGTGACTCTTTTCGGCCGGATGTCACTTTTTTTGGCCAGATATCCGTTTCCTTCCGCTTTCTTTCTGTTGTAATTTTAAACTCTGACTATGGTTATCTGCTTCTCAGATCTCTGCAGGGTAAATCCAAACAGCTAGCTAGAATATCTGTCCAATGTTGCACGACTAAAACAACTTTTGAACGAACATGTTCCACCAAAACAAGTTCCTTCCCGAGGCTATTTTTGCAGGAGCACCGTGTCTCCGTCCAGCCCTGAGCACCGCCCAAGACGATTCTGATTGGTTTAAAGAAATGCCAATAAACCAGAGCACGTTTTTCTCCCATCCCGGAATGCTGTGCAGACTAGCGAGACCCTCCTCCGCAGCGCTTGGAGGAAGGTCTGGCAATGCGAGACTGGCCTAGACCTAACCAACTTGCGACCGTATGACGTTAACAAAGCGTGACCGTTACGTCCTATGCTTTAGATATGAGGACGGAAAACGCTCCCATGGGTCGTATTTCCTGCTAATTTCTGAAATGGTCCTGTGTGTCATATTAGAGGGTAGGAATAAACAACATATCTTCGTATGCCGGTTTGGAGGACTTGTTGTGGTGGCTGGCTGCCTGCTGTGGCTGTAAATGACGCTGATCAGAGAAGTGAAAGCAAGTATAGCAACGTTGTTATTTATATAACACGTTGTCATTGATTAAAAGAAATATCACTCTTAGTTCGGCTCTAGTGGTTCTATCACTGGGGTTGAGCATTTTCTCTGTGAAAAAGGTTCTGACTAAGTGCTTTTAACATGAACATTAATATTCTGTCTAGTTTCAGGATATTCAAATATATAGCATTTTCTGAGCTGGAACGTGTGACGTCCCAGTCCATTGTGTTTGATATAACTGGTGAATGTCCAGATTGTGCAAACATAAATCTGAATATGCTAACTGGGACATTCCAATATCAACCAGTGTATTATGTCAACAAAATATTCTATTGATTATTAGGATTGGTAATTATGGAGAAAACTATCTGACATTAGAATCGCCCCAGCTGACGGTAAATATGAATGTACATCCTCTTTAGCAGCTTATAGTTGTTTGGTGGAGAAATGAGACACAGTCATGCTTAGAAAGTCACACATTTTGCAACACAGACCAGCCCATTTTCACAAGATACAACTCAAACAGCATACGGCCAACTGAAGACGAGTGCAAAAACTGAAGGTTTTCTTGTAGAAACATAAGAAATAAATGGCCCGCTTTAAATAAAATAAAAGTATCCCTAACCCTAAAAATAAGTTGAATCTCTCTTCGGTCTTCTATAAGCTGTTGATCAAAATTGATCAACACAACTATTGCTGTGTCATCCAACCCCAAACTAACTTTTGACCTTTGATCTTACATTTCTAATTAAAATCCACTATATTGTTAACAATAAAAACAATTCCATCTAATTAACAATTTGCAGAATTGTCTTTTTTGTTATCTTACAGCCAAACAAATCTGTTGTTTGGGTATCACCTGCTAATGCCTAAACCCGTATTGCTCCTCTCCATTACTCATCTCACACTATACTAATTTTATGTAAGGTGTTTATAATTATTTCACTTTCCTGGCATTACTGCCACAGTCTGGTTATTTTTGCCCCAGAGCCTAACCTCCTCTTAAGTGACCAACAAAGAAGAAAAATAGAAGACAGAAACATGTTCCTCTTCCTCTTTTTCATTTTCAGAATGCTCACATTTTGCAAGTATAAACTTTCCGTTCACAGCTGTGACAGATTGCGGTAAGCCGGATGGATGATAGCGATAAAACACAGTGACAGAGTCAGTTGAAAAACCTTAATTTTTATGATACAGAACTGGAAAGTCAATATGTCCATTCCGTGTAAATATATAAAATATAGTTTTTAATGGAGATGCCCTAATCAATATGCGAAATCAGCCGATTTTTACTCAAAATAAGAGCTTGTTATTTGTCCTTCTTTTCTTTTTTTCAAAATTGTGCACTTTTTTTTATCCTGTGTGTGAAAATGTATGCTGTTTTATTGATTTCTACTGTTTTTATCATGCCTCTTAAATTCCATTAGAGTCCATTAAGTACAATTCTTGGTCAGTGGACAAAATAGCCACCCCCTGCCATTCGCATCTCTCTGTTGATTAAAACGTGATTGACTTTGCTACTGTGTACTAAGTGTACTATTGTGCTTTCACTTTTATAATATGCTAATCTGTCAAGCTAAATGCTGTGTTGTTGTGTGGTCTTAACGGATCTTTTGTTTTTTAGAATGATACAATGTACACTCTTAGAAACTGTTGTCTGAATGCACTACTATTCACATTGAAATAAATGTCTGTTCTTGAATGTTGCTCCCACTATATATGATTCAACTCTTGTAGTTCGTACCATTTACCACACAACCTCTTGTGTGTCTCATTCACCTAGTCAGTGAATAATGATGAGTTCTGGGAAACACAAGAAGCATCGTGCCGTGACGTTTTGTTCAGGACATTATGCAAAACAGTTGCAGTGTGATGAAAAGCCATGTAGAAACTAGGGCTGAACGATTTGGGAAAAAAATTTAATTGCGATTTTCCTGCTTGATATTGCGATACAAATTGGGATTATTATTTTTAAATACGTAATTCACCTTGTACAATCATGTTAAATAAAGTAATAAATAAATGAAATATCCACTGAAAATAGGACATTTCAATTTTAAAATTCAATTGTATTTATAGTGTCAAATCATAACAAGAGTTATCTCAAGATACTTTACAGATAGAGTAAGGCATATAGAGTATAGCAGGGCATAGCAATGTGTTGCGGAGCGTAGCAGGGCATAGCACGGCAGTTGCAACCATGATTTGGGTGCCACCCAAATCCAAGGAAAACTGTGAGCCGAGAAAACATAAGGACTCCGGGGAATAAGCTCCCCGGAGATAAGTTAGTTACAAACATTTCAAAAACATGAATGCACACAGATGGAAAGAGAGAGGAGATCAGTGTGTCAAAGGACGTCCCCCGGCAGTCTAAAACTATAACAGCATAACTATGAGCTGGTCCAAGGCAAACCTGAGCCAGCCCTACAAAGGTTGGTAGATGAATCGGACAACTATGAAGAGAAGCAGGATGAAGAGGATAGGTGCTGGGTATGTAGCTATACACCCTCCCCCGCCGGTATAGGTGAACGCTGCATCTCCTCACTCCCTAAGCTTTATCAAAGAGGAGAGTTTTAAGTTTACTCTTAAATGTGGATATTTCTGTAAACAATCTGTGATATGTAACATTATTCCAGCATTTATCTTATGAAAAAAACTAATATAATAATGAAAATAATAATAACTTTTATTTATATAGCGCCTTTCATGAAACCCAAAGACAGCAATAATAAGGGAGGTTGTAGGTTGAAAAAAAGCAGAATGAAAAGTTTTTAATCAAATGTTTCACCAAACAGTCAACTAAATATTTCGCATTCAATTAATCGTGGTCTTCACGATTAGCTAATCGCATTCTTTCAAATCTCGATTTCGATTTGAACACAATTAATTGCTCAGCCCTAGTAAAAATCATGGAAACCATCAAGAGTTTGTCATAGTTGTGGGGTGTGATACTAGCCTGACTCAATCCGAGGGGCGGGATAAACGGTTGTCTTTCAAATTCCCTCTGCACGCAATAGGATAGCGCTACAACCAAGCAGAGCAACGAAGAAGGTAGCGGAGCTAGTTGATAGATTAAACTTTTGTCGTATCCGGTCTGCAAACTACAAACACATGACTTCAGTGCCATTCTTTGTTCTTTTCTCAAAGAAGTTGTTCGCCAGCAGCAGCAGCCATCTTCTTTGTTTTCAAGTAGCAGGGAATTCACACGGAACCGTCGTAACTCTGCCGTCATTATGTTAAGCCCGCCCACTGAATCTATACACGATGTGATTGGCGCGGCTAGAGTTTGGCTTTTCCAGCTCGCAAGCCAAAGGAGAGTTGCAAGACCCCCTGGCTGCAAATTACATTTGCTGCCGCTAGGGTGCATCTAGATTTCTAGGCTAGTGTGATACAACTTTACTCTCACAGGAAATCCACTTGGTTCTGCTTGTTCAGATGAAATTTGGTTGTACTGTCACATCTCCGCCCCGCAGGAAGTGACAGATGGAAAATTTAACTTTTTGTAAGAAACTGACTTTTGCTAATTTTCACCTGTGTGGACTACAAGTAAAGATATTTTTAATCCAGTTTGTAAATCATATTTTGTGGACCATTAAGCACTAAAATTTTATTATTTGTACAAATATTACTACTCAAGAACATCACAATGGCCAAGCCAAGTGTCTCTCTTTGTCATTCTAAATGCCAAAGAAACTGACCTACAGCATCTTTGTCTGTTTTTATTTTTTAAGAACGCATCACAAACTGAGCAGGTCAAACATCATATCCCAACGTTGTTTGGGGCAGTGGTGGCCTAGGGGTTAAGGAAGCGAGCTTGAGACCGGCAAGATAAAATCTGGATGGGAAAGTGAAAGAGCAGCGCTTTTCCCTCCCTCATTACCACCACTAAGGTGCCCATGAGCAAGGCCCTTAACCCCGACCGCTCCAGTGGAGCTGATCAGCGGCCAGCAGATCAGACTGTGGTTGTACCGGGCAGCTTCCAGCTATGAATGTGGAACCGTGTGAATGTGACAGGTCGTTGTTGCAAATGAGAAATTATTCTCAATCGACTTACCTGGATAAATAAATGTTAAATTATTTTTTAACAAAAATAAAAAATACACCTGTCCAAGGGCGTAACTCTGGGTTCAACATTGAGATTGAGATTGAGATCTCAAACTATCTAATGAGGTCCCGGGACATGTATTGAGAAAAGTGGCAAAAACATTAAAAAGAAATAGTAGAAAAAAAACTTGACAAAAGAGACAAAGACCTCGAAAAAACTGTCAAAAACAAAGGCAACAAAAACTCAGAAAGAAGCAACAAAAACAAAAACTCCAGAAAGGCGACAAAAACATCGAAAAACAATTCAAAAATTGAAAAAAACGACAAAAACCTCAGAAAAAAGCAACAAAAGCATTTGAAAAAAGCAACAACAAAGCCCAGAAACCCCCCCCCCCCCTGCCTATGCACTTTGTATGCAGTCTGTCAGCCATGTACGCTGCAATTTCCTGTGTGATAATTAAACTATCTGCGGATCTTCAACCTAGTAAATGAGGAACTCATTTCCCCCTGAATTTTGAATACAAACGGTGGCCTGTACTGTATGTCGGAGGGCTTGTTGTGGTTTCACCCATGCCATCTGCAGCTGTGAGCAGCTGCTAAACACCAATTCTTTCTCTTTATCCCTCATGCTGGGATTTTTTTTATCTTCATTTATCCTTCAGCAATTTTAAACTCATTCTTCCTTTTTTTCTGATCTCATTCATTTCATTCTTACCCTCCCTCCCTCCCTCCCTCCCTGTCTCCGTCACTGCAGCCTGGGATTCAGAGGTGAACTCGGTTTCTAATCCTGACTCTTGATTAAGGATTACAGCCAAAGAGCTGGGAGCTTTCTCTGACATGTTAGCTGCTGTTGTTGCCTTGGGGCTGATCCACCCACGCCTCCTCTCTGCTGCCTGCCTCCGCCCAGAGGATGCCCTAAGCATGTTAGCTGTCAAACTCATTTGAATACATTAGAGCTGTTCTGCGCACCATGCAAATGTGTCCCCTCACATCTGTCCAACGCCTCCATCCATTTATCCATTCTTCCCTCTGTCCATCCTCTCCTCCTCCATCGAACATGTAAGTAAGTAAGTAAGTAAAAGTTTATTTATATGGCCCTTTTGCAGATAGAAATCGCAAAGTGCTTCACAATAAAATTAAATGCAATGAATAAAAGACATAGAAGTACAAAGAAAAACGTAGGTACTAGGGATGCACCGAATCCAGGATTCGGCTTCGGATTCGGCCGAATATTGGGCTTTTTGACGTGGTTCGGTTTCTGACGAACCTTAGAATTTTTTTCCACCAAACCGAACGCTACACTTGCACTGCCGTTGATTACTGGAAGGTGTTTACGTAGGTGGACTGTTCAGTGCAGTAGGCTGTGAGAAAGTGAAAATGGAACTCGTGAGCAGAAAACGTGTTGTTTGGCAGTACTTTCAGTCAAAAGAAGGCCATTCAAGTCGAGCTACATGTTCAATTTGCAATGCCAATTTGTCTCGTGGTGGCGAGGACCCTAAACAATACACAACAACGCCGCTGTTAAAACATTTGCGTATGAATCATCCGAAAGAATACGAGTTGTGCATGAAGGAATCTACAGATAGCAGCCAAAACGCAGCAACTTCAGGTACGGCAAAGGAGGGACAGTCACAGCTAAAAACTGGTGTTAACCAGACAACCATTACCAGCTTTGCTAGCCCTACAATAAAATAAAATGAAAAATACACTGCTGTGGACGTTGTTTACTTCATTAATGTGTTTACTGTGTTAATGGACTCAGGATGGGAGTAGGATTCGGTATTCGGTTTTGGATTCGGCAAAATCTTAACCAGTGGATTCAGTATTCGGCGGAACCCCAAAACTCTAGATTCGGTGCATCCGTCGTTGGTACATAAAATCAGACAGCCGTGAAAACCTCTCATCTAACTAAAGGCCTGTGTGATTAAGAAAGTCTTCAACTGCTTTTTAAAATAATCAACAGATTTTTTAACAGCATAAAGAGTAGGATTGGGCATCGAGAACTGGTTCCAACTTGGAACCGTTTTCAAAAAAATTTTTATTGGAATTGTTTGGAAAATGTGGTTTCGAATTCAATCATAGGTTTAAAAAAAAAAGCCCAGTAAAACTCTAAATCATCATTGAATCAAAATAAAATCTTCCTCTTATCTGGGAAATAAGCACATGACCCGTTACAACTCTACCACTCAAAAGACTCGCAATCAAGAATCAATAAGAACCAGGCTGGGTCCGTAATTCCATACCAACATGCTATTTAGTAGCTAAAACAGTAGGTGAGATTGTTAAGTATGTCCGAAACCTTAGCATTATTATTATATTATAATAATAATAAGATTATTATTATTATTATTATAGCAAAATATTACAGTATGCAATATTGGACTCTAAACTGGACTCACAATGCAATGCGGTAGTAACGACAACATTCATAACAGAAAATGAACAGAAACCAAGGAGCTCTGTCACATCACAGCCCAGTCTCACGGCAGTTCGTGAAATGTTCGCGTAATTTAATCTATTGATTCGTGTACACGGACACGTTTATCTCGGGTTTTTTTTGTTTGTTTTTCGTGATGGTCAGCAATATTAATGTATTTCAATGGGAAGCATCTTTCGTGATCACAGCACAATTCTTTGGAAAACAATGGCAATGTAAAGTCAATGAGAAGATGACGTAGCATTAAGAGCGACTACGGTAGCGAGTAGTATGAAAGCCCGAAAATCCACGTAGGGAGGTTGGTTGGGGTGGTGGATGGGTCAAACAACACAGGACTTTGACCCAGGAGACCGGGATTCATGTCCTGAGTGTCACGTTTCCTAAACCCAACTGTCCTGTTGTTGTCCCGCGTCCCGTTATTGTTTTCCTAAACCCAACCATCCCGGTATTCTTTTCCTAAACCCAACCATCCCGTTCTTCTTTTCCTAAACCCAACTGTCCCGTTGTTGTCCCGCGTCCCGTTATTGTTTTCCTAAACCCAACCATCCCATTGTTGTCCCGTGTGTCATGGAAACGTAGCTAAAACTATTATTATAAATACCAATAATAGCAAAACTGTATACAGCTTCTCTGCTGCAGCCCGACTGGCAGAAATAATCGTGCTGTGATCACAAAAGATGCTTCCCATTGAAATACATTACTTTAAAAAACGTGCTGACCAGAGACAAACGTGTCCGTGTACAGGAATTAATAGATTACGTGACCATTTCATGAACTGCCGTGAGACTGGGTTGCACATCAATAACGCTCTAATTTACATGTCTACATATTAAAAAAACTGTTGGTCTAGTTATTCACCTCTTTCAGTAATTTCAGCATTATCTGGTTATGCCGCGACGAGGTCAGCAGGGGTTACCATGGTTATGCGTCTTCAACGGCAAGTAAAATATGAGTGCCCTCCCCACTGTCAATCTGACAGTTGGGATTTCCATTGGATCAGAGTACTGTCACTTGGCTGCCTGTTCTCCCAATCTACCCAGCCCTTGTCACATGACCAATACATGTTTCCATGGTGACTGTCCACATTTCTGGTAGGCTCATGGAACCAGCACTGGAAATTTAGTTTTAGTTTTTTTAAAAAGTGGCAGACTGAGCCTTTGGAAAATGTGTATTTTATTCCGATATACAATTTGTTTTAAATGAAAACAAGAGAAATTAATAATTAATGTTTTATTTAGCAAAATTACATTGTGTTGTTCTACCCTATTCAACATTACTTATATTTCCAAGCAGATTTTCTATGTTGTATTCTGATAAAATGCCTCCCCCCCAACCCCCCACCCTCTGCCACCTGACTTGTGGGAATCGCCCCTGCCCCCAGCACCCCCGTTATAATGTGTGTTCCCATCCCATGTTAAAACAGACCCTATGTCCTTGCCTGTACATATTTTTAATATCCAATGGTTTAATAACATAATGACATATTTGCAACAACAAAAAAAGGGTAAACTATGACCTCCAGACAGCGATCTTAATCTATGAAAAAGTAAATAGATAATATATGTTCAATAGAAAAGAAAGAAAAGATCTACATCTAACATCTATCAGGCTAATATTGTATTCTGCGCTTTGACACACAATGCCGCTTCTCTTCTCACTGTTCTATCGAAATGCCACTGAAGAAGCAACTGAAAAAAAAAAACGACTGCCGGCTTATTCAGCCAGTTAAACCGAGAGTACGATCTGTGAGAGCTTGTTCCTCTTTTTCACCAACGCACAGCACACAAACTTCCTTGTCCAAGCCCAGTGCGCTGCGCTCCGTCGCCCCGTCCGCATCTTCAGCAGCCTAACCCGTACTGTTAGTACTGTTAAGGAATGGAACCTACGGAAAAGAAATGAGGATTATTCTTTAGTCGGTCATCTGAATCTATAGAAGAGCACATAGACAACACGCAGAAACAATAGTCGAAGTGAGTGGCTGAAGCGCGGTAGGTGTCCTCTTGATCTGTTTTTGCTTGTGTGGAAAGGGAGTAGCCAAACTGTCCGAAAGATGACTGTAAGGGGTGATGGGGGATGATCGGCCGTGAAGTTAATGTCGAACACATTTTCGATAAAATAAGAACGTTATGCTTTGATGATTGACAAATGAAGACTTGTAGTTTTACAACAAGGATGCTCAGTTCCAAAAAGAGGAACTTCAGTTTGAGTTGAAACGCCAATCGCCTACAGAATATTACAGTATGTAGAGGAATGTGAAAGTGGTCAAAAGTGATGTAAACTAATTGATAAACACACTTTAACTACAGTTTATTACACTTTCTTATATATATATTCTGTGTGTGTGTGTGTGTGTGTGTGTGTGTGTGTGTGTGTGTGTGTGTGTGTGTGTGTGTGTGTGTTTGATAAAGAGAGTTATTTTTAGACTGTCCATCTAGACTAAACCAGAAACCAGTTTCTGTTCAGTTTTTTGTTACTTCCAGTATTTGTACATTAACTTTCATTTTAGATGTTCAATGGTCTAAAACATTTTAAACAGCACCCAAAAATAATACAACAGATATACTGTAAATATAGTGTATGGAGGCTTGTGTGTGCTATTAGTACTGCATTGATGGCTTGATGCTGTATTGGTGCCTTCTGTTTGTAAATGGTTGGCTAACACTGGCACATTTACAGAAATGTTAAATAATGTGCGTTATCCTTATAAAAAAAAAAAAAAATTGAAATCCCTTTAAGATTATTGCTTTAATCCCAGAGGAATCTTACAGAGACACTCTTTGTGCATTAAACATGTTGCAAAAATGCCAGTATTATATCATACTGGTGGCCATTGTTAAATTCCCCATCCAGCAACTACCTTACTGCAGCAGCAACATAACTCGGCTTTTTTTCCCCAAAATGTTGTAAACCAAAAGTAAAGAAAAAGGTTATTGCAACCCCAAATGTTTAAATGACACAATATTCACGGTTGGTTGCTTGAGTGTGTCTTGCGTTGATGGAGAAGCAGAATTTACATTTTAAAGACACACCAAAGGTTCTTTTGTACCTTAAAATAATGTTTCCAAAATCATTTCAGTGGTTCATCAACTCGTAACAGGGTGAACGTCACTTCTGCATTTGCTTTATAACCGCACTGAGCAAGTTTGCCAGATCGGGTAGCGGATCTGTAGTTATAATGAGACATATGACAATGGTAATAGACAATTCCACTTCCAACCTGTAGGGGGACCGAAGAGGAAACGTGCTTTGGTGTTGCTTTAAGAGACACAACCAACTTCCTCTATTCAATCAATCCTCTATTTGAATAATAATATGTATGTCTACGTATGTATACGTATGGTCCATTATGTACAGTAACAATATGTATGAACATACTGTAAGGTAATGTATCTTGCCTAGGGCTGACACTAATGATCTTTTTCATTATGGATTCATCTGTTGAGTAGTTTCTCAATGAATTGTTTGGTCTGCAAAATGTCAGAAAAGAGTGAAAACTGACAATTTCTGACATTTTTAAATGTCTAGTTTTTTTATCCAACAAAGAGTCCAACACTCAAATATATTACATTTACAATGGCATAAAAAAAGCAAATCCTCACACTTTGAGAAGCTTTTGCCATTTTTGCTTGATGATTGATGACAAATCAATAATCAGAACAGTCGCAGATGAATGTACGTACGCACAGAACTGAAGTAACGTAATTTACATTCAGAAATGAGGACGGAAAACGCTCCTGTGGGTCGTATTTTCTTTTTCTAAGGAGCTAATTTATCAGACTGTCCTATGGGTCGTATTAGAGGATTGGAACAAACAACCTATGTGGTCTTATAGTTTGGAGGACTTGTTGTATACATAAGATACCACGCTAAACTACTGTATATATACTGTAGAGTAGTAAATATACTGTGATCTTGCAGATAATAAATGCAATATCTATAATTATATAAGTAAAAAGTAAACAAAGAATTTTAGAAGTGTATAGATTGTACAACAAATCACTCTCAGCTTTTATCGTTGTTTTAGTCACGACCACCTAAACCGAAACCAAGTCATCACCAAGACCAGAATGTATCGAGACCAAGTCAAGGCAGGGCGAGACCCACACGATAAAAGGTGGAACATGTTAACCATAGGCATTTCTTAAATTGATGTGAAAGATCCACATTCCCATCAAAAATACCCACAGAAAAGCAATTAAAGGGTAACTACGATTTTTTTCAACCCTATTTTCCTATGTTTTTGTGTCTAAGTGACTGATGGGAACAACAATCTCTGACATTGGTCCAGTATTAAGCGAGATCAAGCTACAATGTAAGTTAATAGGTCAGTTGTCCAGCTTGTCCAGACCAAAAGCATGGTTTTATTAAATGGAGTCTGGTGGGTTTAGCGCTCCTTTTAGTGGCAAAAACAGCACTTTTTAGTGGACCAAACTGACGCTGAACATTTGCTCCATAGGGTTACATTGCAGCCCGGTCTATGGCTGCCGGTTACAGTGTTCACGCTAATGCTGGACCAATTTCAAAGATTGTTGTTCCTATGAGTCACTTACACACAAAACCATAGGAAAATAGGGTCCAGGTTGAAAAAGAAACGGTAGTTACCCTTTAAGATTCTTCTTCATTCACCTCTTTAATTGCCATAAGTGTTTTATGAGAAATGCTTTGATAAAATAATCAAAAAGGAGTTGTGGCCTTGACCAGTCTTAAAAAACAAACCTGGGTCTTCTTCATCTGAGACCGAGACAGGTCCGAGTAAAAATGCGTTAGATACCGAAACGAGACTGAGACCTTCAAAAAGTGGTCTTAAGGCCGATCCTGAGTACTACAAACACTGGCTTTTATATATGAACTATCTGTCAAGTAAACCGGATGAAACATATTCAATTCAATTCAATTTTATTTGTAGGGTCAAATCACAACAAGAGTTATCTCAGGACACTTTAGAGATAGAGTAGGTCTAGCCCACACTCTAAACAATTTCCGCCCCCCCCCACCCCTTGACACAGAGACACCAATACAGATAGAAATATGGAGAAATATGATTCATAATAATTATAGCAGTTATTATGATGACACATAAAAGAATTTACTGTAGATGCACAAATGGTGCAGGAGCTCAGATTCAGTCCAACAGGACTGTCCATGTCGAATGCAATCGTATCACGCAGTACAACAACAAAAAATATGAGACACCTGAGCATGCTTCAGATGGAGAAACCCTGCAGTCCAGAGTCATCGGTCTTCATAAGTCACTTAAAAACAATGCAAGTGACAAGCAGAATGTTGGGGCTGTGAGATGATTTTCGTTTCTTCTTTCTTTTCTTTTGTGCGTTATATATCTGCCTAATGTCCTGTTGGTTGCGTGCCAGGCAGCCAGGTGATGTTGTTATGGCCTGAGGCAGTCCCAAACACACAGCCTGGCAGTCTTCCACAGCCCACAACATTTACATCTGTGTAAAAAAAAAAAAAAAAATCGCTCCTCATAACAGAACACATGAATTATTGCTGTATTTTGTCTGTTGAGAGAGAGTGTTGGCTCGTATGTGTTAAACTAAAATAGTTTGGTGGTAGGATAACAGCTGGAATCCTTCAGAAATATTCGTGTAATCATGGCATTCAGTTGAAGTGCCAGTAAAGAACCGACCTGGCTGAGTACCTGCTTACTGCTTGGACAGCTACAGGGTACAGATAAACATAGTGTGCAATTTTTTTTTGTTTTGTTTTAAATCACACATGCAAGTGTGTAATGTTGAAGGGTACGTTTGTTATGCCCAAATCAACAAAGTATCAAAGCGCACTTGTTCCTGAGAGCAGGTGATGTTTGCAGGGGAACGTATTTGCATGTTACGATATCATTTGATAATTATGAACTGGGCCTTTATACGAACACTAACCTTAGAGTTACAGTATGGTAGAAGAGACAGCAACATGTTGTAAGTTGTACTCTTTTGGGCGCGTTTGGAAATTCTGTTCTTCAATTGAAATTGAATGTCTGCGTATTTCTTATAATGTCATTGGTTGCAATCTGAGCTTGTGATCAATACATGAATCCGGGAACTTTCCACTACAGTGCAGAAAATAAAACTCTTCCTCCTGTTATTCCTCCTCAAATTTGCAATATGATCAAAATAAATTAGTTATATAGGTTAAACCTCTGACGCGCCGGCTCGTCCAAACGATGTTTGACAGCACTCCTACTCAAAAAGCGATATTACAAAATTTCATTTCAGCCATTTATTTTCTATTTTAGTCATATATAACCTAAAGACTTTGGTAAACTCATTTCAAGTAGTCAAACAATTCGTACAACACATCATGAGTTAAGGTTTGTTTTCTAAAAGAGATTTGAGGACTTTCAAAAAGCCAACATCAACGTTTCAGCTATAGCAGCCAAATTATCTAAAGCTGAGTTTGTTCCGAACATTTTGATAAGAAACACATGGGGATCAGTTATGTGCAAATACCTTAAAAAGGTAAATTTAAGAAGATATGTAAAAAAAAATGCCATTAGACCTCAGAGGGTTAACTATCACTTTGATCAGAAATAGAGACCTGGGCTGAGAGGTATGCTCTTTTAAAAAGTCTCTGTGCTGTTATGCCCTCTTTTCAGTGTGGCTGACTACAGCTGCGCTCCTCTTTCAGACAGTTTTACCCGTGCTCTTGATTAGTACAGTGCTTATTTTAAATATATGTACTTTTGAAAGAAGAAATAACACATCCTTCCTCTTTAAAATGAAAAGTCGTCTCATGTTGGCCAATATTAGCAGACCTAAGTAACTGACATTGCTGAGTATGTTTGCTGACTCTGTAGCTGTGTTCGAAACCAGTCCCTCATTCACTCACTCACTATTCCCTATATAGTGTTTATTAAATAGTGAACTATATAGGGAACAACTAAACGAGATTTCGGACACTACGTGCACCGTTTTTTTGTGTGTCGGAGGCGGTCGCACCAAGCATCATGTAAACAAACCCAAACAAAAATACTTCTGATACGTTCCTGAAACAAGCTCACACGAGAATAGTAAAAGGTTGTTTACATGTCGCGAGTTACATTTCCACTGTTAAAAAAACAAAAGGCCGTCCCATTTTTCCTTTTTCAGTTTTCGCGGGTGCTTCTGCTTCTTCTTCTCCTCCGGGGGAAAACACGACAGCGTGGCATTGTGGTTAGTCTATTTCCACGACGTTCCACTTCCGGGGATTGCTTTTGCTCTGCCGGTAATTCCGCTGGATGTCACTCTTTTCGGGTGCCCGAAAATGTCCCGTTACCTTTCGCTTTCTTTGTGTTGGAATTTTAAGCTCCGGTGGATTTGTGAGGACTATGGTTAACTGCTTCTCAGATCTCTGCAGGGTAAATCCAGACAGCTAGCTAGACTATCTGTCAAATCTGAGTTTTAAAGCAACCTTTGAACGTACACGTTCCACCAAAACAAGTTCCTTTCCGATGCTATTTTGCAGCAGCGCCGCCCTAGACCATTTTGATTGGTTTAAAGAAATGCCAATAAACCAGAGCACGTTTTTCTCCCACCCCAGAATAATGTGTGGACTCGCCAGACCCTCCTCCACAGCGCTGTTAAGAAGGGTCTGGCAATGCGAGACTGTGATAAAAGGGAATAAAATGTAGGGTACAACGTATGTACACTCAAACTAGCTGTGCATTGTGGGTTATTTTGTAGTGGACTACATAGTGATTGAAATTAACCCTCTGAGGGCATTTTTAGATATCTTCTTGAATTCTCCTTTTAAAGTTTTTTTGCATATAACCTGATCCCCGTGTGTTTCATATCAAAATGTTCAGAACAAACTCAGCTTTCTGTATAGTGACGCCCAAAATTGTTCCAGAGCAATGTATAAAGAGATAATTTGGCCCTAAAGTGGAAATATTTTTCAAATCTCTTGTGAAAACATACCTACACTCAGTTGTTTTGGTGCTTTAAATGAGTTTACAAAAGTCTTGGGTTCACAAAAGTGTAATATATGAATAAAATGGTTACTAAATGTCTAAAATGAAATTTTGTAATATCGCTTTTTTGAGTAGGAGTGTTGTCAAACATTGTTTGGACTCGCCGTTGTCCTCTGACGGTTAACCACGGAGAATTCTAACACCACTACAAAATGGCGAACACACTTTAAAGTGCACTATTTCCATGACGGGGAACACAGCTTATCACTCCTTCTCTACTTGCTCCTGTTATATTACATACTGACAGATAAACACCATGCTGTCTTTTAAGAGAATCTTGGGAAATTAAGGCAAATTCAATGTCACATTGTCTTGTGATGGGACATAAGCTTATTCGCTTTCTTTCCCCAGTGTGATCTCTTGTTGTCACCGTCAGAGACTCCAGCAAAGTTACTGCTACTGGCTGAGATAGTCCGGCACATAATCCCCCCATAAAACTGGATTTTTTTTTTTTTTTTTGACTGATTTAACAAACAAGATATGTGAGTTGTAGAGGCGCTGGTGAGTGGATTTTGTTAAATTTGCACACAGCTCGGCTACAAGTTTCCCCCTGTAACCAGCCTTTGTGCTAAGCCAAAGTAACAGGCATATATTTAGATTACAGACATGACAGTGGTTTAAATCTTCAAATCTAACTCCCTGCAAGAACATGAATAAGAGTCTTTTCCAACATTTTTTCTTCTCTTAAGCGTCATATTTCCAAATCTGACTTCTGTGGCCATGTAGCTCATGTTGTTTTGTGACAAGTGAAAGTGAATTTTAAAAGAAATGCTCCGTTCCTGCTCACAACCGCATTCCTATTGACCTCCCAGAGATTCTGTCTTTTAACACGTCGTGTTGGATAGTTTGGATAGTGTTGATAGAATTCCAAATTTTTCTGACTTTTTCAATACAGTATTCCACAGACTGAAGGTACGGAGCAAAACAAATCATCATGTTGAAAGTAACTGATTCATAACTTCTTTTATTAATTATGTGGGTTCCGCTGACATGAAAGCTCTATTTTTAGGGACCCATGTGGTCTGGACAGTGAATGCGTCACTGTAAGGAGAAACAGAAGCACAGAAGTGAAACTGTCAGCGTAGTCAAAGCACAGCATTTCTCATAGATTAATCTTTCATATCTCAAACAAAGGAGGGTTGAAAATGTTGCTACGCTTATTCACCTTCCTCCTGAGAGCTAAATGCAAGGGGGGGGGGCTAGAGGGGGGTCACGGGGTAACAACATTGTGTTGTTCTATCCTATCCAATATTTCCTGCATTTCAAAGCGGATTTTCTGTATTCTAATAAAATGTCCACCAAGAAATATATCTGTAAAATAACAGAAGTCATTCTGGCAGCTCATTACCCGGACTTTGCTGCGTTATTAAAAACTGTGTTTGTAGCTACAGTTACAAAAACAGAATATTTTCTGTTAGGCCTTTTATATAAATTCTCTCAGCAAGTAAACTTCTGAAATTACTTCCAAAAGTTTTTTTTTTTCTTTGAGATACTGCATGCTTTCTCTCGTTTGGTGGGTGTGTCTCTCTCGTTTATTGGCTGGGTCACAGGTGATACCCAATCAGCAGAGACGCGTCTGTAAACTGTAATGAAAAGGCAGAGCGCTTGCGCACACAACAGGGTGTTCAGGGTTGAACATGGCCCTGGTCTTGGTCTCAACCCGTCAAAGTCTTGGTCTTTAGGCGGTCGTGACTACAACACAAGCTTAGTTTAGTATTTCTGCACTGTAATTTCTTGTTACTTTTGTGCCAACATATACACTGATACCAATATATCTGCAATAACTTCAATCAATTTATCAGTCTGATCCTCTAATCATAGAATTCAATTATATTATGTAAATATTAATAAACATATCATGTTTTGGATTCAAAATGGTAAGGAAACAATGTTTTATGTGTCTTGCCATTTATGGAGCTATTTGAAAAATATAAGTTGCTAATTTTCATATACTGTACATAATATTTTATGTTAACATCTTTGGAAAAAGTCACTTTGAGTAGAAAGCTAAATAAAACAAATCCCATTCATTATTCATTTCAGTTGTTTTCATTTTAAATTGTATATCAGAATACAATACACATTTTCTATAGGCTCAGTCTGCCTTTGAAAAAAAAAGAAAACACAATTCCAGTGCTGGTTCTATGATATCAGAATTTTGGATAGTCACCATGGAGACATGAATTGGTCATGTGACAAGGGCTGGGAAGATTGGCAGAACAGGCAGCCAAGTGACAGATCCAATGGAAATCATAACTGTCAGATTGACAGCACTCTAGCCCAATGGATGGCAGGGGGGGGTGGGGGGGGGGCAATCATATTTCAGCGGGGGGCCCATGTCCCCCTTCTAGCCCCGCCCCGGTTTGTGTTCAGGCGACGTGGGGATTTCCTCTGACATGAATTGTTGCTGCTTTACTCGCGGACTGAGATGAATCGATGACAGCTGCGTTTTTTACAGAGCCAAACTAGGGCAATGTGTTACCACCAGCCTAATGCTGACCTCCATTTTGTATCAGCAAAAATAACACATGAAGCCCCGAATGTTCAATACTTGTTAGGCTGAGCTTCCTGCGATTAGACATCTAAAGAGGAACCAGGTTTGGAACACAGAGAGAAAAAAAAAAGGAAGCATCTACGGTAACATCACTAATTCTGACCTCAAGTAGAACGGAACTTCCTGTGTCTGAATATTCAAATGAAACATTTTCCATTGCATACCACAGTACAGTGGTGAGTGGCAGCAGGGCAGAATGGTCTTGGTTATGTAAGACTGTAGATATTTGTTGGAGAACAGATCGAGAGATTGCTTGCAGAAAGATTTAAAGTTTTGTCAGTGTTTGGTGTTTCCTGTCGCTCGGGGATATCGGCGTCGCGACATGTGACTTCTACAATCATAGGAGATCTGTCTGCATGGTCACAGGGCTCTGCTGTTTAGCGGTGGTGGGATGTAACTAAGTGCATTTAATGGACAGTACTTGAGTACAAATTTGAGCTACTTTTACTTTTACTTGAGTCTTTTCTTTTCATTCCTCATTCTACTTCTACTCCGCTACATCTCAGAGAGAAATATTGTACTCCACTGCATCTGGCAGCCTTAGTTTACTTTACAAATTAAGATTTTTGCACACAAAACACATGTAGTTTATAAGATATTATGTTTTATTATAAATTAAACTACCCAACAATTTAACGGCCTACAAGTGCAGCTGAAATGATTAAACCATTAAACACACAACTGTTTGGATCGTTCCCACCAGTGGTGGGAGAAGTATTCAGATCTTTTACTTAAGTAAAAGTATTAATACCACACTGTAAAATATACTACGTTACAAGTAAAAGTCCTGCATTGAAAATGTTACTTAAATAAAAGTATGTAAGTATCATCTGGAAAATGTACTTAAAGTATGAAAAGTAAAAGTTCTTAATGCAGAAAAATCCTCCTATTTTAGAAACTGGAAACGATCCAAACAGTTGTGTGTTTAATCAGTCAGCTGGACTTGTAGGCGGCTATATTGTTGGGTAGTTTAATTTATAATAAAACATCATATTTTATAAACTACACGTGTTTTGTGTGCAAAAATCTTAATGTCAGATGAATGTAGTGGAGTAAAAAGTACAATATTTCTCTCTGAAATGTAGCGCAGTAAAAGTAGAAAGTGGCACAAAAAGAAGGGACTCCTAAAGTACAGTACTTGAGTAAATGTACTTAGTTACATTCCACCACTGGTTTCCAGTCTCTAAAATGGGAGGATTTGTGCAATAATCTTCTTCCTTGAGCTGAAGAGAGCTGGGTTACACATAACAACTCTCTCATCTGTCCTCTCCATCTGTGAATGTGAGCCAACATGTGCTATAAAACACAGCTTCTATCACCCGTCACAGACTCCCTCTTTGTTCTCGCTCCTGTTAAGCCTTGTTCCTGATAACTGCAGTCACATTTACATGCACACAATCAGATACGGTGTGATATGTAGAGAAAACAAAGTATTCCCTAGATGTTGCAGTTGAATAAGGGGGCTTGTGTGGAACTATTTGTATTGCCAAGGTAGATAGAAAGACCTTGCAGTGTTAATTCTTGGAAGATCTCAATTGATATAAACATACGAATTAAAACAGTATCGCAGGAGGCCAACATCTGTAAAAAGTATTAAGTCAGAATTAACTGCAATAATGTGGATAGTAGGGGCGCCCGGATAGCTCAGTTGGTAGAGCGGGCGCCTATATATAGAGGTTTACTCCTCGACTCCGATCTGCGGCTCTACGCTGCATGTCATTCCCCCTCTCTCTCCACTTTCATTTGTTCAGCTGTCCTGTCAATAGAGGCCTAAAAATGCCCAAAAAATAATCTTAAAAAAAATAATAATGTGGATTGCAGGGGCATACAGCATCCCTAAAATCATACAGCCAAGGTCATCCAGTAAGCTGACTGTGTGTGTCAGATATAAAGCTTGAGTTATACTTCTTCGCCGTTGCTACGTACGAAGATACGTGGAGACACGTACCGACGCCGGAACCCTACGCCGTAGCCTGACGTGCACCTCTCAAAAACGTAACTGCACGTCGCGGCGACGCTCGGCCATGGCTTGGTAGCGTTGCATTTCCCCCTACTCATTTCCCCCTACTCATTTCCTGGTTCTTTGGAAGTTGAATAAAGTGACAAAAACGTTTAAAAAGAGAGTCAAAAGCGTCGAATAAAGCGACAAAAACGTCGGGGAAAGAAGCGACAAAAAAGTTTTAATAAAACATTTTCAGATTTAGACCCAAAAGGACAACAAGTTTATGATCGACAGGAAGAAAACACAAGGGTTAAGGGGATCAGTTTTTTTTAACCCACACCACAAACTTTCTTCTAATCTTTTAACGCCTAAACTTAACTGCCGTCGCGGCAGGACAATCTCCTTTATGTCGGCTAAACCCAACTGTAAAGGTCGCTGAATTGACCGGTGCCCTGTACCCGGCTCACAGTCACCTTTTCTCAGCTAACTGTAACTATATAGGCCGTTACACTTAACTGTCATGTGACGGGTCGACGCGTAATGTCGTACGATATCATACGGATCCGTTCATGAGAATGCTTTGGTTGGTATGCTCTCTGTAGTTACAGTATAGCCATGGACTGAGCTGCACAGCCACAGGAAACTTGTTCAAATTCCAAAATACCTCAGTCAACCAGACTTGCATTACAGAGCATCTGTGTTTTAAAGATACTGTTTCACTTTCACACAGATTTCACGCAGCACATGAACAGCAGTGTCCTGTGTGAAACTCCTGTGTTTTGTTTGACCCATCCGTCCATCCGCCCCGACCTCGTCCCTACGCGCAGTGGGGGGGTTCTAGACCCTTTCAAATGGAGGGGCCTGGCTGGGGCCACATGCAAATTTTAGGGGTACCAAATATATTTGGTGTAAACTTGTTTCAGTTTGTTCTATTTAGAAGCTAATTGTGCTTGATAAATGTAATGGATGGACAGTATAAGGATGGTACATGAACCAGTGATCTTCCTTTTTATTGTCTTTTTCATCTCAGTTTGTGAAATTCACAATTTTCACTCTGTTAGTTACAGTCACACACACATTAAAACAGGCCTGAATTACACACATGCTCAGGACCTATACATGTTATACACACACTAATGGAGGGATTTCAGAATGAGGGGGTTGGGGGTTTTGGTGCCTTGCTCAAGAACCCAGGAGGTGAACTGGCACCTCTCCAGCTACCAATCCAACCTTTGTATTTTGGTCCGTACGGGGGCTTGAACCTGCGACCCTACTACCTACTACCACCCCAATGGAATAGTAACTTGATCGATTAATTGATCTGCAAATGTTTTTTGAATTTTCACGAGGTTTTCAGTTAAAGGGTTGTATGGTTGTTTATTTTAAAAACAATAGATTAAAAACACTTTGACAAGTGGATGGACAATTCAAAAAGGGTATAGGACCAGAAAAGCATTTTGCTTTTTACTACTCCTTTTCAGACAAGAGTACAGTATTTATTTAAGAGTATTCATTTATTTTTTCTTATTTTTTTATTTTTTCTTAAAGTGAAATATGTCTTTTATTTTAAATATTTTTATTTTTTCATTTTTATGTTGTTTGAAATAAACCATTCATATTAAGCACAAGTGGTACATACCACCAACCCTGTATAGGTTAACCTACATTTTAGTTATCACTGCACATGAATAATATCCCCTCTTTGGGGATAAAGGTGGAGTTAAAAATGGACGAAAATATTTGCCACAATTAGGGGGGGCCAGAGGGGGGTCAAGGCTTAATATTAAGGGGCAAAAGCCACATACCCTGCAGGAATAATCCTTAACATCTACAGTAAGAAGGGGACTTTTATATTCATTCTTAGTTTTTGTCACATAATATTTGACCAGCATACGTCGCCTTGCAGTATTCAAAGGTCATTTAATGCTTTACTTGTTCTTTTATTAAGCTGTTTATGTGGATGTGGTTTTGTGCATCTTACCAACACAGTCTTGAGGTTTTTGAAGTTCAGGATGTGTGTTAGAAAATCAACAGTCTTTGTGTTAAAGACAAAATATGTGTCAAGCCATTCTAAATGAAGTACTGTATTGTGGTGCTGCAGAAACATCCCACTCTACAAATCGTATTCTACAGACTAAAAAAAGATTTTCTTTGGTACAGATCCTTGCAAAAATCCCACTGTAATCAGTAGATGTTTTTTTAAATGTTATACTTTTCAATGAAAATGAGAATAATGATACAAAAATGATCATTCCCTCCAATATCGTGAGTCATATCGCAATCGCGATGTCAGTCAAAATAACGGCAGTTGGCCATTTTCCTCATATCGTGCAGCCCTAACTGGGCCTAACTAATACATGTAACATCTCAATGGGGTGTCCACAGCTTTAATGTCTTGCTGTTTCTTCTCTGTTGTCCTCCTGCAGAAGGCACCATGGGCTGCGTGGGCTCAAAGAAGGAGCAGGAGCCTCTCAGCAAAGGGACGGGTAACGACGATCTGCAGAACCGTGCGCAGACAGCCCACTATGTCAAAGACCCCACCGCAGGGAACTCCATGAGCAAAGCTGTAAGCAGTAATGTTGCGAGAAAAGTAACACGTTGCTGTTCATCACATGGCAAGTAGTCTATATCGACGACGGTTCATTTCCGGGATTGTTCAGGTGCCGCGGGAAATTCTGCCGGATGTCCCTCATTTCGGCCAGATGTCCGTCACTTTCCTCTTTCTTTGTGTTGGCATTATTCTAAACTCCGGTGGATTTATGAGGACTATGGTTAACCTCAGATCTCTGCAGGGTAAATCCAGACAGCTAGCTAGACTATCTGATGAGTCAGCTCTAAAAGCACAAAATGAGCAAAAAAAATGAGAAAGACAATGAGAAAGATGAGAAAAAAAGTTGTTGGGTAATTTAATTCAGTGATTAACAACCTTGGGGTCCAATCCCCTCCAAATGGTCACAGGATAAATCTGAGAGGTTGTGAGATGACTAATGGTGCAGGACATTTCTGCTACTGTGGAGGTTTCTCTAATCTTTTCTTTTTGGGTAAGGAACTACTGGATAACTTTACCTTTTTCTGTCTCAAATGCACCCCCAAGGGCCCCCGCTAGACTTTTATTTTTTTATTTTTTTTCGGGGGACCACAAGTTGTAAAGGTTGATCCGTAAGTATAGCTAACTGATAAATGTAGTGGAGTAAAATAGCATCAAATGGAAATATTGTGCTTAGATACAGTACTTGAGCAAATATACTTGGTTACTTCCCATCATTGAACATGAATTCAGATCACTAGTGGATCACTAATCACTACTGTGGCTAGATTACTAGCCACATTATATTACATTACATGTCATTGAGCTGATGCTTTTATCCAAAGCGACTTACATTTGCTATATATGTCAGAGGTCGCACGCCCCTGGAGCAACTAGGGCTTAAGTGTCTTGCTCAGGGACACACTGGTTCACGTATAGCAGTGGGAAACGAACCCAGGTCTCCCGCACCAAAGGCATGTGTCATATCCACTGCACCATCACCACCCCACAGATATATATATATATATCTGACTATATAGTGTTTGTGAACTTTTTTGCCAATAAAAATGGGTGCGCACACACCTGCAGCTGTGCCCTGGCTTTAAATAAAGAATGGGGAAGATCAATGGTGTCAATTGCAGAAGCAGTGAAAGTAGACACAATAGACAATAGAGAAAAGTCGTTGGTTACTGGTAGTGATAGGAGAGAGTTTTCAGAGAGAATAGATGTGCGCCAACGTACACTCCGAACATGTTCTCGTGGCTTGTTTGCATACTGGCCAGACTTTGATCTGAGCCATGCGTACGTAGCAGTGCTGCGGTGTGAAACTGTGGTTCCTCTGGCTACTGCTTCCTGTCAGATGACTGTAACAACTCTTTCACCCTCAGTGAAGAAAGAGGAAGTGACAGAAGCAGAACCAGAGCACTCAGGCAAGAGACGTATAAACTTCAGTATTTAGCAACACATAGGACCTCAACTCAGACATAGGACCTCAACTCAGACATAAACCAGAATGACTCTGTTCCAGGTTGCAGCTACTTGACGCTGCTGGAAGCAACTTGGCGCCCTGCACTTTTTTTCCAGATCACTAATCTGCTCAGGGAGTATTGTATTATATACTGTAGCTCTCAGATGTCCACATTTAAAGATAGTCTGTCTTGCTGTCTGGTCCTTATACAGCTCAGCTCATTATACCCTTGTGCTAATGTTGCACAATGTTAAAAACCATCTAAGAAACCCACTACAAACACCCAAACCTAAGTAAAGATAACTGCCGAAAATGTGCTGATTTTGCAAGTGGATAAGATAAGTCCTTCCTTCCTCCCTTCCTTTCAAGTGTTTGTTTTCTGAGCAGTGGCTTTATTCTAGATGAAGTAGTGACTCTAGAGTCACTACTCGCTGTGAAGCTAATCGCCGTCACTCTCTCACATTCTCTATCACCCACTCCCCACACACACACACACACACACACATGCTGGCTTGAGGCAGACATCAACGCACAAGTACAAACATCAGGCCACTTACGTAGGCTACGGCGAAAGCTCTTGCGTGGAGCCTCCGCAGAACCATAAATCACGCTTTAGTCTCACATTGCCAGACCTTCCTTCACAGCGCAGCGGAGGAGGGTCTGGCTAGTCCACACAGCATTCCGGGATGGGAGAAAAACATGATCTGGTTTATTGGCATTTCTTCAAACCAATCACAATCGTCAAGCACTGATGCCTCTGCAAAATAGCCTCTGGAAGGAACTTGTTTTGGTGGAACGTGTACGTTCAGAAGTTGTTTTACTCGTGCAACAGAAAACTCAGATTGGACAGATAGTCTAGCTAGCTGTCTGGATTTACCCTGCAGAGATCTGAGGAGCAGTTAACCATAGTCCTCATAAAACGACCAGAGTTTAAAATTCCAACACAAAGAAAGCAGAAGGTAACGGACATCCGACTAAAAAGAGTGAAATCCGGCGGAATTTTCCAGCGGCAATGGAGCAATCCCGGAAGTGGAACGTCGTGGATATAGACTACATTTGCCTTAACAAATGTGATTTGACCAATGAATTATTGCAGCTTTAAGAAAGTTTTTTTTTCTTTGGGAATTAATACTTGACAGAACTTGACCTTTTCTCTTAGCCTTAAACACAATATATCTGTGTCTTTCTCTCTACAGAGCAAAATGCCATCCAATGCAATCTCTTCAGATGGTGAGTTTCAATCTTTTTACTGCTGCAGCTCCACAGTATGTATTGCAATCCTTAAGCAGCTGTACGTGTTTCTGTATCTTGTGTATCAAAAGTCAATCACTAAGAAACCATGAGGTCATTCGATGGCAGGTTTATTTCTAACCTCCCCCTTATATTGTCAACACCACCATAGAGTCTGCCATCGAGACAGTTATTTTAAACAGCATCATCTAGGTCTGTCCGAAGCTCAGCACAACATGTGAGCGAGTGGAAAGGGGAGTGAGGTGTGAGTCGACACAGAGCGACTCACCACACAGGCCTCCAAAACAGACCAGTGCTGTTATTATTATCAAGGAAGTCAGTTACATAGCCAAAGTACGGGGAACCCAATGAAATGCAGACTTAAATGCAGTGTGTCTACTAAAAAAAACAAAAAAAACATTCACTGACGCTGAGTCATTGTGCACTCTCATGTACACACTGTCACATATCAGGGATGTTGGGTTAAAACTTCATGAAAAACTTTCTTCAGAATGTCGACTTTTCACAAGCCAAGATAACCAGGCTTGGTTTCAGCTCCGTAGTCATTTTTTAAGTGTATACAGTGATTGTTTTGTCTGTTTTACAAGCACACAGATGTTCTCTCAGGCCAAAATATCTCAGCATGCAATTCTTCAGAAAGGGACTTTTTTTTTTTTTACTGCATATCAAGAGCACAATGTACCAATATGAAGCCTTCTGCTTTTCTTCTTTTCCGGGCAATGCTGCTGTAGGAGAGAGTATTGCCATGGCCCTGTTCGACTATGAAGCCATTCATGACGGTGACCTTGGCTTCAAGAAGGGAGATAAACTCAAAATCTTAGAGGAGTAAGTATCAGTGAAGGATATCATTTATTCTTTGTTGCTTCAGATATAAGAATAAGTATATAAGAAATAATAAGTTAATTGTGGGTCCAAAATTTTTTGACAGTTTTTGGACTTGTAAAACGTGGTTTGTCATGTCTTTGTCGGCACGAGATAGTCACACTTGTGTGTCTGTGGCCATATTTAAACTACTATGTTTTGGCTGCAAGAAATCAATAAATGATGAAGAAGGCTGGCCATTGGGCAGGTTACTACATTTGTTAAGATGCTTAAGTCAGCTGTGATGACAAACCTGACACAATTGTAGCAGCACTTAGGCTACATCTACGCTACTACGCTTTGGTTTAGAAACGAATATCTTCTGCTACCGTTTACGCCTCGCGTTTACACTACTCCGGAGTTTCAGAGCCCCTAAAACGGAGACTTTTGGACACACAGCTGCCTCCATTTTGGTTTGAAAACTCCGGGGTTGCGTTGTAGTCTCGAAGGGCACAAATGGAGACCTTTGGAAACAACGATGCACGTTTGTTTGTTTGTCTTTCTCTCTCTCTCTCTCTCTCTCTCTCTCTCTCTCTCTCTCTCTCTCTCTCTCTCTCTCTCTCTCTCTCTCTCTCTCTCTCTCTCTCTCTCTCTCTCTCTCTCTCTCTCTCTCTCTCTGCAGATCGGGGGAGTGGTGGAGAGCTATGTTAATCAGTTCAGGTCAGGAAGGCTACATCCCCAGTAATTATGTGGCCAAAGATACTCTGGAGGCAGAAGAGTAAGTGTACTCACATTGAAAACACATTTATATGCATTATCAGTATCTCACTAGTGAAAACTTCTGTTGTTTTTTAATAAGATAGATAGATAGATAGATAGATAGATAGATAGATAGATAGATAGATAGATAGATAGATAGATAGATAGATAGATAGATAGATAGATAGATAGACTTTTATTGATCCCAAATTGGGTCATTTCAGTGCTACAGCAGAAAAATATCAGACACACAGCACACATACAGAATATACAAGACATACTAAATAGGATAGAGTACAAGAACAGCTTTTCAAAAATAAAGATAAAAAAATACAAAGGAAAGAATGTACAAATGTATTTACAAGTTGGGAATAAAAATGTACAACTACTTAAATAGTTACACTTTTAAGTTGTTGTTATTACACTTGTGCAGTATTGTGATGTATATGAGTCTTATCTAACAAGTGTGATGAAGGCTTAAAAAGTTGTATTGCCTGTGGTAGGAATGACTTCGAGCAGGCAGTGCGACATTGAAGCTATAATATGACTATGAAATATTTGTATTATTGATTATTAATGATAAACTAACTATGATAATATAGCATGCCTTTAAAAAAACAAAAAGTCCTAGTATCATGTAACACATTTAGATGGCACTTTTTTTATTTTCTCTCACAGTGGAAATGAACAAGGAAACAAAGCACACAATATGAAGGGAGAATAAAGGCTCGCACAGGAAGAGCCGTTGGGAGGTTTCTGTATTAACTCATCTGTTTCCTGTTTTTTTTAAGGTGGTTCTTTAAGGGCGTGAGCAGGAAAGATGCTGAGAGGCAGCTGCTGGCCCCTGGCAACAAATTGGGATCCTACATGATCCGAGACAGTGAGACCACCCAGGGTGAGTAAAAGACATTAAAAACACAGCTCATTTTTCCTTTAGTGGAGCAGTCTTAGTAGTCATAATGAGACATTATTGACAGACAAAAAAAAATAAAAATCTCAACTGACAAATGTTACAATGTTATCTTGGCAGTCGCTGCAGAAGTTGTGTTTTTAAGAGCGAGGCACAAATTAATTTAATTTTAATTTCGTGTACTTTGCACATTTTAAGCCACTGTCAATGCATTCGGTGTACGATACAAACATTTTGTTGCACACCTTTGTTACAAACAGTACTAGATATGTAGGTTAGCATGACTTTAATGTTAGAAATTGGCCATTAACGCTGCTATTATTCATATTTTTATATTAACAATGGACGGGATGACTGTGTGTAATGTGAATAGGGTCACTCGTACTGATTTTATTGGTGTTGTTTTCAGACGCTGCCATTTTCAGCATAAAAGCTTTCTGATAAACCCCTCCAAATCAGGAGTTGTTAGAGACCAAACCAGAGTTAAAATGAGAGTGAATTAATATTCTAATGACTTATGTTTGTCAGATTGCAACACACATAAGGCCAAATGAATGCTAATCTAGCTCAGTGTCTACTGGATGTTTATATAGGCTATTGTTTGCTAACATGTTAGTCATATCAACCTAAAACAGTGATGGTATGTCAATGTTGTGTTCACAGCTTGTTTCCGTTGCCCCCATGTGGCCAACATGATTTTAATTATTTCTTTGATAATGAACACATTCAGAATTGTCCAACTGAATAGATATGGTGAATAGTTTAACCCTCCTTTTGTCCTCTGGTCAAATTTGACCCGTTTTCAAAAAGTTTCGATATCAGAAATTTGGGTTTATTGCAACCAAATTGTCAAACAAAAATAACGCTCTTCACAAGTCAAATAAATGATCAGTTCACTACTTTCATTGAATGTGGGTGTTTTATTCAATTTTATAGCATTTGGGGAAAAAAAGATAAAAGATCGTTGGAGAAAAAGTGACAAAAATATCAGGGAAAGTGACAAAAAACTTTGAAAAAAGTGACAAAAACGTCGGGGAAAGTGACAAGAATGTCGAAAAAAATTTGACCCCAAAAAACAAGGTAAAAGGGCCACTGCACCAATTTTACAGGAATATTCTGTGTACTCGTCATGAGGAGCACTATCCAACTTGAGCAAACAGTTGTTTAATGTCTTCTGTGGCTCTGGAGGGAGCCCTCTAAAGCTGGAAAACATAACCGTGATTATGTCCTCAGGGTTAAATCGTTTTTTACGCTTGCAACTTCAACATTTTTAACACAAACACTACATTACTAACTGGAGGTGAGAGATTCAAATGAAGAGGGCATTTAAGAGGAATGAAATATGCTATTGAGTTGCATTATGGGGAATGTAGGATCCAGCGATTTCGGAGCTTAACCCATAATAAAGTAAAAGTCAGGATATCTTGGCCTCTGTATTTCTGATTTTGATTATTCTCTTTTGAATCGGTATTTTGCGAGTCCTTCAAATGTATGTTAGTGCCATTCTAAATCACTGGAGTTCCCCCCTTTAAGTGTGCCGGCAGTCCCAGTAGCTACTCACACGACTACACATCTTTGGAATCTACTGACATACAAATATAGATTTTAAAATGTCAGTGAAAGAATATATTGGTATCAGCATTTAAAAAACAAATCCCCCTACGGGTGACATGGTAACTGGTAACTAGTGTTTCTTTCTCTTTTACTACAGGCAGCTACTCCCTGTCTGTCAGGGACCTTGATGCTCATTCCGGTGACACTGTTAAACATTATAAGATCCGTACGCTGGACAACGGAGGGTTCTACATCTCCCCCCGCAACACCTTCAGCACCCTGCAGGAGCTGGTCAACCATTACAAGAGTGAGTCCACTGTACTGTCAGAATTCAGACTTGTTTCCAGATAGTTTGTCACTGAATGAGTTTAGTTCCTCACAGCCGAGTGTTTAAGTAGTCTTGTTGACTGATTATTTGTCATCAAAATGATGATTTAAGGAGAAAAGGGGGGATCCTTAGTAATAATAAGGGAGGGTGGGGGGGGGGGTTCTTCCAAATGTTTCTCTGTAATGGTGGAAAAGAGTAACTTCAGTTTACTTACAGTAATGCACAGCACACTCTACTGGCCGACTTTGATACCTTAGCCTATGTGAAAATGATCAGTGTCATTATTAAAGCGATACATTGTATTGCTCATCATTATTACTAGCATGAAGGTGTTTTTATTTTTGCCAAACTTTTTTGTGAAATTATATAATTTTCCTCGCAAATAACAACAACACCGTACTTATTTTTATTGTATAAAAACATTGTGTAAAATGGAGAAAAAAAACTCTACACAATGACTCAGTGGTGTAGTATAATGTATTGTAGTGGGTATACTGTACCAATTTTATATATATATATATATATATATATATATATATATATATATATATATATATATATATATATATATATATATATGGGCCAGAATCTGCCTTTGGGCAATGGGGGGCATAACATAATGGGGGGTCTGGGTGTCCTCCCCCAGGGAAGTTTTGAGCATCGACTTCATTTTTGTTGCATTTGGATACGCTTTAATGCACCAATTTACGGTGGAAATACCTTTATTTAGCCTATGCGAATAAAAAGAACACAGATGACAAGTCAAAATATATCAAAAATATAATGTAAAGTATGTTGTTGCATGTCATTGGGCATTTTTAAGTGGGTATATGGAAATCCTGGATCTTTCTTAGTGGGTATGCTGCATATACCTGCGTATCACGTAGACTACACCACTGCAATGACTCTTTACACTAGACATAAACACATTACAAAATCCAATCATGATTCGTGTTTTGTGTTAATTTCAGAGCAGGGAGATGGCCTCTGCCAAACGCTGACCAACCCGTGCTTGAGCCCCAAACCTGAGAAACCGTGGGAGAAAGATGCCTGGGAAATCCCGAGATCATCCCTCAAACTGGAAAGGAAGCTTGGTGCTGGCCAGTTTGGAGAAGTCTGGATGGGTGAGATATATCATAATTACACAAGCCAGTTATTGATGGAGATGGGAAGTTAAACATTCATTTTCTAATTCCAATTCTTGTTTTTGCTTTAAGCTACATACAATAAGCACACCAAAGTTGCAGTGAAGACCATGAAGCCTGGCAGCATGTCAGTGGAAGCCTTCATGGGCGAGGCCAACCTGATGAAAAGTCTACAGCACGACAAACTGGTCCGACTCAATGCCGTGGTCAGCAAGGAGGAGCCTATCTATATCATCACAGAGTTCATGGAGAAAGGTTTGTGCGTGCGTGCATGCGTGTGCATGCGTGTGCGTGCGTCTGCGTGTGTGCGTGGTGCTTCAAATTTATCCATTTATACCATCAAATATTAGTGTTTTTCCCCAAAACCTTTGTATAGACTGCTTATTAAAACTCTACAACAATTTAACTGAAGAAAGGTGTGTGTGTGTGTGTGTGTGTGTGTGTGTGTGTGTGTGTGTGTGTGTGTGTGTGTGTGTGTGTGTGTGTGTGTGTGTGTGTGTGTGTGTGTGTGTGTGTGTGGATGCTCTATAACATATTATGCTAAAACCCAATATAACTGAATGGCAAATCACTGTGTACCCCTGAGGGTACTTTTGCATTTTCATTACTTTTGATTTTTCTTTCTTAATCTGCATATTGAGTCAGATGCACATCTGAAACACTATACGTGTGGCACTTGGAAACTTGGTAGCAAGCAAGCAGAGAAGTCTTAAAGTAATGGCTAAATGGTTTAAATAGAAAGCTAAATGTTATGAATAACCTGTTTAAATAGTTTGTTCAAAGAAATGGATAAACGGTAGCAATAGTTAGAGCTCCCTAGTATTAGCAGTGGACGCGAAATGTATTTAACATTAAAAAAATATTGGTTGAAACTTTGTCAATAAATGTCTGTAAAGGATATCCATTTTTTGCACCACTAGGTCACAGATATTTGCTTATATTGAGGATGTGTCCAACACATTGAGCTATAGATGAAGCATGCGTTAACATGCACGTGTGTGTGTGTGTGTGTGTGTGTGTGTTTGTGTGTTCCTACAGGTAGTTTATTAGACTTCTTAAAGAGCGATGAGGGCAACCGTGTCCAGCTCCCCAAACTCATCGACTTCTCGGCCCAGGTGAGATTCATTCAGTCACAATTACCATCAGTCCTCCATCTACACATTACAGCTTGCAAGACCAATGCTCTATTTGTTTGGTTGTTTGGTGTTTTAGATCAACAAATCCTTTGTGAGTACTCACATATGGCTTTTTGAGTTCAGTAATCTATTTCTCTGTTTAGGGACTTTGTTGAAAGTGCAATATATCATTCAATATCTACTTATTTAAGTTCAGATTTGTCTAATTCTGCAATTGCATTAAAGTGTTTCAATAAGGAAATGCTGCTAGTGTGGCCGTACAGTATGCTGTTTCAGGCTGTTTTGTACAATTCCATTGCCAGTGCAAAATTATGTTTTTCCGTGTGCAACAACATGAAAAATCTCCGGACCAAAAATATCAATAATATCTGTATTCACTAGAAGTTTTTATACAGTGTATGTACAATTTCAACTTTATCTTACAACTTTTTTGCCTTTATATTTGTCTTTAAATTGTTCTACTTAATATGTATTTATTTATTTATATTGTTATATTTAAATAGCTTTGTATTTTCATTGTATTGCTTATATTTTTTTGGAAAACTGACTCTAAGGGCAACGCACAAAAATTCCAATGCACCTGTAATGCTTTTAAACTTTGTCTCTAGATCGCAGAGGGCATGGCCTACATTGAGCAGAGGAACTACATCCACAGAGACCTGAGAGCTGCCAACATCCTGGTCAATAAGGCTTTAGTGTGCAAAATTGCTGACTTTGGCCTCGCTCGCATCATTGAAGACAACGAGTACACAGCCAGGGAAGGTACGACGCAATATTCACTGTCAGATGTTCGGTAGCTACGTGTCATCAGCAGAAGTGACTGAGAAACTGGGGAACTGATTCCCCAGAACGGATGAAATGTTTGCAGTCACGGTTTTATCAGTTCAGGGGAAATTACTTTGTACATAAGTAGTCTCCCATTGCCAGACCTTCCTCCACAGCGCTGCAGAGGAGGGTCTGGCTAGTCCACACAACATTCCGGGTTGGGAGAAAAACGTACGCTGGTCTATTGGCATTTCTTTAAACCAATCACAATCGTCTTGGGCGATGCTAAAATAGCCTCGGGAAGGAACTTGTTTTGGTGGAACGTGTACGTTCAAAAGTTGTTTTAGTCGTGCAACAGAAAACTCAGATTGGACAGATAGTCTAGCTAGCTGTTTGGATTTAACCTGCAGAGATCTGAGGAGCAGTTAACCATAGTCCTCAGAAATCCACCGGCAGAATTTCCGGCGCCACCGTAGCAATCACGGAAGTGGAACGTCGTAGATATAGAATACAACATAAGTGGCAAAATAGTAATAGGTGAAGAATAGAGAGTGCCTTGCTATATATAGCTTACTGAATGAGCAGAGGATGTGTATCTCCTCAGCAGTGTTATTAGGAGCCAGCTAATGTACAGAATCAATAACAAAGTCAACATTACTTCATTTCTTTTTCAATTTTCCTTTATAACCAGGAGCCAAATTCCCCATCAAATGGACAGCCCCTGAGGCCATCAACTACGGCTCTTTCACCATCAAATCTGACGTCTGGTCCTTTGGCATCTTGCTGACTGAAATTATCAGCTATGGACGCACACCATACCCAGGTAAGTGGATCACTGATTTCAACTTTGATATAGTATTTGCCAGAATGCCTCTACAGAGCAGAGACCTTGCACTTGCAGTTAGTACATAAAGGTTGTGTCCCATTTCGACACCTGAATTCAGCCCATTAATTCTCTTGGCCTTGGTATAAAGTGGCCTTGCATAGGTGGGAAGATAACGCCATGTTGAAAGAGGGTGACAGTTGTGAATTTGGATTTTCTTTTAGAGATAGAGGCAGAATGGAAAATCTTTACTAAGAGCTACTTTGTTGAGAGTTAAGGGCCACTCGTAGTATCCTTTTTGTTACCTTAGACCTTGAATATCATTTTGTATCATTTCGGTTAGCCCTTGATGCCAGGTGCAGCAGTAACAAGGTTACCGCTATGCTAGCAGCTCTGTGAAGCTGTTCATAGGCATGCACAGTGAGCTAAATCCTAACAGCATGTTAACATGCTTGTGCATGTCAATGCTAACATGCTGATGTTTAGCAGGTATAATGTTTACCATATTTACCATCTTAATTTAGCGTTTTAGCATGCTAACATTTGCTAGCAATAAACACAAAGCTCGGCTGAGGCTGACGGGATGTCGTTAGTTTTGCAGGTATTTTGGTCATAAACCAGTATTGTATACAAAGTATTGGACACATTACAATGTTGACCTGAGAAAAAGTCAGAGGATCACCAAAGTTAGGAGAATTCCTCCTGAGGGCGACATGAACCAAATTGCATGGTAATTCATCCAATAGTTGCCTGGATATTTAACTCAAAACCACAAATGTCAATGTTATTGTAGCGCTAGAGAAAAAGTGAGGCTATCACCCAAGTAAGAGGGCTTTGTCCTCTGGGGACCATGAATGTCCACACAAGGTTTATTGGCAATCCATCCAGTAATTTTTGAGATATTTCAGTCAACTGGCAAACCGACCAACATTGCCATCCATAGAGACACAACACTAGCGTCCCAGCCCATAGTCATTGAATGCCATGCAGCCCATGACCTATTGCTCATTTATGTTTAGGAGGATGTGGTTTTGCAGTCTCTTTTAACCCACTAGAACTAATGTGTCATTTCCCCCAACACATGCTGTGTCAAAGGCACTGTGACACATTCAGTGTCATTTGTGTATCCTTTAACACACACGTGCAGTATGACACAATGACAGTGGAATGAATTAGCCCACACGTGTGTGTTAAGTCCCTAAATATATTTTGCATTGAATATTCAATTTATAAAATAGAATTTATGAATTAGTCGTCTGTAAATTGATTGAAAGACGTTATATAATTATTTCCTACCAAATAAACGAAAATAGAAAATGTATCAAATTGATTGTAGACTGTAAAAGAGAAAAAAGCTCCAATGCACTCTTCTTGTGAAATGTAATAATGAAGGCGTTTTATTTGAGTGCCTTGGACCTTTTTTCTCTTTTGAAGTTTTGTGTTCCCTTTCCAAAGAGCACCTTCATGATTTATTTTGAACTTCTGAGCGCTCCAGGCTTTTCTTCTTAAGCTTGTAGACTGTGTTGACCAATCGTGTGCTCTTGTTTCCAGGGATGACTAACCCAGAAGTGATCCGTTCCCTGGAGAAGGGCTACCGAATGCAGCGCCTGGACAGCTGTCCCACCGAACTCTATGAAATCATGCTGGAGTGCTGGAAGAACAAGCCTGAGGACCGTCCCACCTTTGATTACCTGCAAAGTGTCCTGGAGGATTTCTACACAGCCACAGAGAGCCAGTATCAGCAGCAGCCATGAGAATTAACATCCACAGATGGGTTTTCTCTTATAGTACTGTTCCATTCATACGTAACAACAAGTCAAGTTTATATGTGCAGCAGTGCAATTCAGAGCCCACACATACACATCCACACACACACACACACACACATCCACACACATGCTCTCTCTTTACCATTCTCTCTCCGTCTGTCTCTCTTTCTCTTTCTCTTTCTCATTCATCTACACATAATGTATTGCAACAAGGGACTGTACAAAAATTATTGGGGAGGGTTGATACTTTATTAACAATTTTTTTAAGGAAGCTATGCATCACTGTTTCTAAAAAATTTTTGTATTTTTATTGGGCCCTCCGTCCTTTGAATAAGAACATTATAAAGTAAAATCACCACAGATGAGAGACGCAACATATAAAAGCAATATAAAGAGTAATTGTTATTATTTCTATTAAAATATTGTCACAACTCAATCCTACCTCATACTTAGGTCAGGGACACAGCACAACATAGCACATGACCACAGCTGCATCAACTGGATATTCATCTTCACAAAACTGACCACAAATCATCTGGATGCACACCAGCAGCAGTCTTGTAAATCACATTGACATATGCAGTAGTCACCAGTGCATAATATGTGCAGACATATATACTGTATGTGTTAGTTTTATCTGCAGCTATATGTCATGTGGATCACTATATTTCGGGAAAAACCTGCAAATCATTTTGCACAGAAAACATTTGACCTGATATCTAATGCATATCGCTCTCTAGGGATGATTACTGGTGACGGGTCATTTTCATTACTGAGCTTTGGAGGTAAGGTGTGGGCTGCAAAACTGGACCCATGCAAGACTCTTCTCTACATGTACAAGTGAAAATAGCATGTCTTGGCTTGGATAGGCCCTGCTGATGCAGAGGGTACTTCTAACAAATTTGCAAGAGAAGGCTGAGGGGAAACAGGCCCTCCACTGTGCTGTAAAAAACATTCTGACTACTTTTTTTGAATCAATAAGATAAATAGCCATCCCACTTTTTTGCCCTCACCCCTCTTATAATGTTCGTACAGTCCCTAACATTCAAGCATCTTTTAAAGTGATTTACACAACATGCAGAGTATGCAGGAGGCCGTGCAAAGATACATGGCCATATTCATCAACAAACAAGGCCACCTGGAAGCAGAAAAGACTGTAGTGAGTTGTTATGCTCCAGCAAACAATGTGCATCCATCAAAGGAAGGCATAACCACAGCACAGATGTTAATAGTGAAATAGGTGCAGTGCTCAGCTCTGATAATACTATGTTGATGTCAACAATTCAGCAGGAAAAGCTGTCTTTGTCCCCTCCCCTCCTGTGAAAGAAGAGTGGGTATTGTGGACATTACAAAGTGCAAGATATACTGTATGGCTGAAATATGATTACATCTTCTATTTATATTCCATAGATATATATTTTTTTCCAGTATGATGTGGCTTGTTTTAGTATAACTTCATCATTGTGCCTTTTTTTTTTAAAGTGGTTTCTTTTCTTTCAGTCTAACATTATAATACATTCCATACGCTCTGTATATATAAACAGGTGTACACACAAATACATATAATTATTTAGGAACAGGGTATTTAATGTGAAGCCATTTTAACTGATAATGCTTGTTGATCCTTTTGTTCTGCATTGGGAAACTAAATTAAAAAGTAGTGCATACAGATTTTCACATCTTTTTCTGTGTGAAAAAAATAATCTATTTGTGCAAATGGTACTGGATATTAGTGTATTGAATGCAATAATCTTTCCAAAAGTAAATGCCTTGTCTATCATTTTTTTAGGGAAGGACTCATTACTCTATTTTTTCTACGCTGTTTGGATAATGTGATTATTGTATTGTTGGAAATAGCAGTCTGCTTTGTGGACCAAAATCCAAAGAATTTCAAAGGGAATATTTTTAAGTATTTAAGATTTTGCCATTTTATGATTTGGTATTTCCACAGAACTGTGAGCAATAATATCTGAGAGAAGTTTTCTATGGAATGCTTATATTATGGATTATGGTGATATGTGAAAATATAAAATCAATGCCCAGCACTGTATATGTATTCATAGGGTTATTCAATGTTTTTGTTTTTTTCTTTATCACTATAAAACTCTTTGCATATTTTGTTAGATGCTTGGTTCAATGAAACTGTGGTGAAAATTTTCAAATAAACTGTTAAAAAAAAACTATTATCTACTCAAATGTGCATTTTTATTGCTGTCATTGCTGGTAATTATTTGAATTGATAGGCTACTCATGGTAGTTAGACATACTAATATGTAGTGGGTATTGCTAACTGTAAACAGTGTTCAAAGTTGGCTCCGCCTTACTGGTTCAACAGCCAGAGAGAGAGAGAGAGAGAGAGAGAGCAAAAGAGAAGAAAGGGAGCACCGTGAATCGGAGGAATAGAGCTATTTTCTGACTGTTTAACAGCAGTTATGTTCTAAAGCACAAATAAACACACACACATCAGGAAGGTGCAGCATTGTCAGATTATGAGAGAATGCAGAGATTAGTCTAGGCCTATCCTTTAAAGGTCCCATGACATGGTGCTCTTTGGATGCTTTTATATAGACCTTACTGTATCTGAAGTCTGTTTCCCAAAATTCAGCCTTGGTGCAGAATTACAGCCACTAGAGCCAGTCCCACAATGAGCTCTCCTTAGGATGTGCCATTTCTGTGTCTGTAGCTATTGAGGAGGAGAGAGGGGGGGGGCAAGGTGGAGGGTGGGGGTGTGGCCTTGACCAACTGCCACTTTGCTCGTTTGAAAGTCATGATGTCTCTCTCTCATGGTGGGCCAAATTCTCTGGGCGGGCAAAGCAGAGAAAGGGGAGGTAACCTTGCTCCTTATGACCTCATAAGGAGAAGATTCCAGATCGGCCCATCTGAGCTTTCATTTTCTCAAAAGCAGGATACCCAGGGCTCGGTTTACACCTATCGCCATTTCTAGCCACTGGGGGACCATAGGCAGGCTGGGGGGACTCATATTAATGTTAAAAAAAACTCATAAAGTGAAAATGTCATGCCATGGGACCTTTAACAAACAAGTAGGCCTGTTTCACATGATTCAAAGAAAGATGGAAACAATACTGTAAACGTTTTTTTAAACAAATGACTATTTATTCGTATTAGTAGTCATTTTAGTAATTATTTCAATAAGGCTGTTGTTAGCCTAGGCTACTAGATCTGGGTGTGTAAAATAAAAAATGTAGCCTATTAATAGGCTACATTTTTTATTTTACACACCCAGATTAGACTAATCAAAAAAAACACACACGGGAAAAGTTGGCATTCAGGGTTTTCTGCCTAAAGACATTTCTGACAGAAATCTTCTTAGGTTTAGGCAACAAAACTACTTGGTAAAGTTTAGGAAAAGATAATGGTTTGGATTAAAATCATAAAATAAAACCCTTTCTGGCAAAAAGCCCTGATCCGCCATCCGCGAGCTCGAAGGAAAAACCACAGTACTTCCGCAACGTCACTAATGACACGTATTCAAAATGGCGGCCGCGGCTATGGTAAGTGGAAAAGCGAACTATTTTTCTTCAAACTACACGTCGCTCATACTGTCTTCCCAAACGAACTCAGACACCGTGTTGTAACTGTGGCAAATGAGATTTCTACCTTGGTCGATATCAACATTTAACGTTAACTAGCTAGGTACGGATTTACTGGAGTTCGCTGCTGTTTGCGAATTTGCTAACTGCTTGCTGGAGTTAGCTAGCTAGCTATCATTAACGTTACCTAGCTTGACTGCCAGTGAGCTGTGGTTAAAAAAAACTGATTTGTATAATTTCTCTAGGAAATGTAACTGTGCTGACAGAGTATAAATGGCCACGCACTCGGTTGTTAAGACTGTCATCTGCTGTACAGCCGAGAGTAATCAGCTAGCCGAACTTTGGCTCAACGTTAGCTGTTAGCAGCTCTGCCACACAGCTCAGTTTGAGGTTGTTGTCGGTGTAATGTTAGTTAATAGTGATGAAAGATGTCAAGAAGACAGCAGCAGCAAGACACGTATAACGTGAACTAAGACTGTCAATGTTATTTAACTGTTCGGGTACTGTCTGATAACAGAAGCCACGCTTGCTAACTTCCTTCACTACCATTCATAACTCCCAATGCCTATGAAATTCATGTGCTCCCCGTGGACTTCTTAATCATTTGTTTTCCAGTATTAGCTAGCTAAATAACACAATTAGGCTTTTTGATATTTAGCTATACTGCTTTTTGAACGGTAGAAAATAACTCTGTGAAGTCAAAATGAAAAACTTTGTCTCTCAAAGACAATAATTACGGTACCCTACTCAAGGTTCCTCTCTCAAGTTAGAATGTAGGCACACACACTTGGCAGCAACTATCGTCACAGTACGTTACATTCTTGACTGGAGTGGCTGTAGCTTTGCACATTAGGACATCCCAGATTCCTCCCCACCATTCGTCTTTGCACAACTGTTTAAGCTCTGTCAAGTTGCATGCGTTATGCCACAGTTTGGGGCGGCTGTGGCTCAGCAGGTAGAAGGGGAAATTTCGATACCCGGCTCGAAGTATGTCATTGAATAAAACACAAAGCCCCACGTTTTTCCCCCTCTGGTTAGGCTAGTGCTTTGCATGGTAGCTTGCTGCCAATGGTGTTTGTGAGTGAATGGGAAGTAAATTGTAAAGCGATTTGGATTAAAGTGGTATATAGATGCAGTCCATTTACATTTTTGATTGGATTTAACTGTGGTTTAAGTCTGTGCCCACTCCACATAAACATTGTTGTTTTAAGGCTATTTTTCTGTTGCTATGGCTTTGTGTTTGGTATTGATGTCTTCGGGGAAACCAGATTTTCTCCCATCCCAATATGTAAAATCCCTCATTGTGTTTCAGGGTAAACTTGGCGAGTCACTGAAATGTTAGTTTTGGTTTAATGTAAAGCTGCAGACACACTGACCAGACGGCCGACCCTCGGCAGAAAAGGCAGTTGGACTGATCAGTCTCCCTGAGTTGGTCAAAAAAGTGCCTTGGAACGCACCAAAGAGCCGAGACGTAATACGTCTCCATAACAGCAGGCGGCGCTAATCTGTATTGTCGCCCAAAAATGAAAACCGGCAGCTGATTGGACAAACGCGTCACGTGGGTCGGGTTTCTCCGGAATTTCAAAGACAGACTGTCATGGCAGCTCGTTCAGAATACGATCTCATATTGTACTAAAATAGTTCACCGAAACGTGTTTCTGAAAACATTTTAAGAGAGAAATAGGCCGTGCAGTAGTGGAATCTGTCTTCATTTCAGATCAACAAAGGTCAGTTTAAAAGATTTTCGTCAGATTTTGAGAGACTCTAGTAACGCTCATTCCGCTCCCCGTTTCCTGGTTAGCACTCCACCAATCAGATGGGTCATTTGAGTCTGACTGCCAGCAGTGCCCGCCCCGCCGATTATACATGTCAAATCGGCCAAAATGAAGGCTGACAGCCCCTCGGACGGACGGCGGCACAGAACACACCAAACAGACTCAAGTCACTGACATCGCCAGACTGTCCGACGGCCGATTATCGGCTCGGTGTGTCAGCGTCTTTAGAGGAAAGCCAGGCATCCTTAACTGCCAGACTTTGCAAGGCATTTTGATGTGACATTGTCTTATCCACAAAACCAACACTTTTGCAGGTGAGGGATTAACCTGGTACAGATAAGATTTGACACATTTGTTTGTACTGTAACATCATGCAAAGGAATTGGAAGGAAGTAGTTTCGGGTGTGTTACAGTGAAGATTTCTTGAAAGAGACTTGAGGCACACTCTGCTATCAGTGCACAGCAACTATCCATCCTCTCTTTGTCTTATAACTTGAAGCTTGGCATGGTCTGCACCTCCTATAACAAATTCACATTATTTGTAATTAGTTTAAAGTCAGTGTGCAAGCCTGGTCGCCCACCGCCCACAAGTTTTCCCTCACCAGGCCTTAGCCGCTGGGAATATTTTTAAGTTAAGTTTAGTATTTTTAAGATGTTTTTTAAACTACAGTTTAGGGCTGCATGATTTTGGGGGAAAAATGTAATTGTGATTTTTCTGCCAGATATGAAGATTACGATTTGCGTTTTTTTTTTTCTTTCTTAAAAGTTTAGCTAAAGTTCAATATTCAATTTGTAACAGATAAAACATGTCATGGAGCATTATAACATGAGACACCATCAAAAGCGTTCTATATTCTTATGCAAGGATGAGAACATAGATATGAATTGCCAGCAATAAGTGTTTTTTTCTTTTGATAAGCGTGGAACATTGAACAGTCAAACACAGAACATTTATTACTTAAGTAGGGCTACAACTAACGATTATTTTCATTGTCGATTAATCTGTGGATTTTTTTCTCGATTAGTTGTTTGGTCTCTAAAATGTCAGAAAATGGTGAAAATGTTGATCAGTGTTTCCCAAAAGCCCAAGATGATGTCCACAGATGTCTTGTTTTGTCCACAACTCAAAGATATTCAGTTTACTGTCACAGAGGAGAGAAGAAACTAGAACATATTCACTTTTAAGAAGCTGGAATCAAAGAATTTTTATTTTTGTCTTAAAAAAATTATTATTATCAAAATAGTTGATGATTAATTTAAGAGTTGACAACTAATCAATTAATCTTTGCAGCTCTACACTTAAGTTAAAGTTATAATAATAAAAAACAATTCCGATAAAAAATATCCGTACTTTGCTGTAAAACGAAATGTCTAATATGCCTCAGTTCAATAGCAGCATCTACATGTTGCACCTTCTACGATCATGTTAAATAAATGATGATAATTCAATTAATCGCGGTCTTCATGATTATCATATTCATTCAAATCTCGATTTTGATTTGAAAAGATACATTTTTCAACCCTACTACAGTTACAGTGGGAAACATAGATGTAGTCATACTGTATCAAATATCCAGTTAGCTTCATGTAACTTAATGTACGGCCCTATGGATTCTGTCTTATAGCTTTTTTAAATTCTCAATTTTGCGATTCTGTCCATGATTCTGTTATCACAGAAACTATTGGGCTCTATAGTGATGCTGCCATCAGTCTGTGACTGGCCCCCGTCGGGCACTAGTCAAAAAATACACATTTGCCACCGGGCTAGGGCTGCTCGATTATGGAAAAAATAATAATCACGATTATTTTGGTCAATATTGAAATCACGATTATTTAACACGATTACTCATTAACATTTGGATATAATGGATAATGTCCAGGGTATAATCTGTTAGTGTCCTTTATCTCACAGAAAGAGTCTTTGGATCAGAATAAAATCAGTTTTACTACTGTGAGTCAGTTCAGCTTTACAGATCTCACACACAACGTTACACAGCTAATGAACAGTTCCACAGACATAACACAATGTGCATCTCACATCACATGTTCACTCACTATGACCACTACTACTGTCATTACGAAACATTGTGCCAAAATATCACGTCGTCAGTGGGCTTATTTGCTAGCTAACCTTAGGAAAAATCCAGCACATAGACGGTACCTTAGATTAACGTTACGTGAAACAGGTGATATAATGTCCCTGCTCATACAGTTTAACAACAAAACTATTTATGCTGAGGGAACATTACTATGTGGTGAAATATTTGGTTGTGTCTGTGTTCCAGGAGACGTGGTGGGCCTTGCTGCTGTTGTCCTCGTTGCCTCTTGTCCGGCCCTTCTATGTTCCCGGGGTCGCTCCCCGGGACTTCCACGAAGGTGACACAGTAGATCTTAAGGTAAGAGTCAAATTAATGTAATCAACATTTCATTGCTTATTAGCAGGAACGTTTTGTTATGTGCGTTCAGTGTTTAGCACCATTGCATTACACCATGAAGGTCCGTGGTTTTAACCTAACTGTGGCCTTTCTTTGTGGATTTTTTTCTGATCTTACCATATTGTGAGTGTCCACCTCCCCACACCAATAACATAGATTTTAGGTTGCTTTCACATCCGTAGTTTTGGTCCATTTGGTCGAGACCAGGGAATGAAATGGATCGCTGCATTTTAATTTTCCCACTCACTTATTACCGAAAATCCAAGAACTTTTTTTTAATTTGTTTTTAATATTAATTTCTGTGGGTCATCATGATTAGTTACCAGGAAGACATCAAATCAGGGCAAAACCACAGCAATGTTAAAACAAATTTTTTTCAGAATCTCATCAAAATCAGTTTCATCAAAATTTCAGCTCTACTTTTACATACTATACTTCCCTCAATACTTATTATTGATCATACCGAACCACCCCTATTAACCCACCTGCCTTCCCCCCAATCCACCCTACCATCAGCTCACCTGTCCCACCCTCGCCCCCATATACCCGCACATTGCTGGTCCTCATTCAAGACAGGTCCCACATACACATACAGTACACACACGACAAAAAAAAAAAAGTAAAGGGGGTTCTAAATTTATAATGCCTTCTGGAGCATGTCTTTAGAACCCCCTTTACCAAAAAGCCAAGAACTGTATGCATTAAAATGTACGAACTAACAGGAAACTAATTAGTCAGACAGGTGACTTTCATCTTGCATCATCATCGGGTGCTACATGGATCGGTTTGACTGTCAGCTTTCACACTTGAAATTTACTTGAAGTTACTTCTATCTATTATCTACATTTAAAAAAACACTGGTCATATTTTAAGCGACACTAAATGCAACAAGGAGAAATATGCATTAGGGATGGGCATGATTACTCGACAATCGATAACTGATTATTAAGAATTTCGTCTACCACGTTAATTTGTTATCGATTAAACTAATGCTGGTTGCGTTGCGTAGTGTGAGTCTTGAAGCAATGAAATTAATTTCACAGTGTGGCAGCAATTAAACATTTTACCACCTGGGGGCAATATTTGACTCCATACTCAGTTACCTGGCTGTGAGTTTCCATTTTGATTTCAAAAGTAATCATGAAGAGGACACGGCGAAGTGTGGCGTGGGACCATTTTGAGTTAAAAAAACGACTTCGTTCACTGCAAACGCTGAGATGCCGTGTATAAGTACAACATGGCCACGACTCAAATGATGTAGCCTACCACTAAACAAAGTGCACCCGACCCTGGTTAATGTCGGTGGCGGCCGCGGTGCATCCTGCTCTCAGTCTCAACCTAGCATAAACTCGGCGTTAGCACGGAGGAACTGCAATGCAGAACGAGCAGAGAAAATTACCCAAGGGACCTGCAAGTTCATTGAGATCGATATTGGAACCAGCATATCACATTCCGTCACGACGTACCATCACCAGACTGGTAGAAACTCACTACGAGAACGGAATAAGGTTCCTCGGGCTGGCCAAGTTAGCGCGGAGGTAGGCGACCTGTGCATCCCGGCAACGCGGATGTTTTGGTAGCGGTCGCGTCTGACCCCAGATCATGTCAACATGCTTATCTTTCTCAACATAAATCAGTAGACTGGTGCAGAAGTTGTATCTTAGTTAGCCTACTGGTTATTTTGTTATTAGGCTTTGTCCGTGCCTTGGATAGTTTTGAGTTACATTTTGACAAAACGTGTCAGATCTAGTATTATGTTGTTGACCACGTGACAAACACAACACATGGCAGATGATTGGACGAACGCGTCACGTGGGGCTGGCTGCTCTCGAATTTCAAAACGGACTCTAATGGCGTCTCGTTGTGAATACGATCTCATATTTTACGAAAATAGTTCACCGAAACGTGTTTCTGAAAACATTTTAAGTGAGAAATAGACCATGCAGTTGCTGAATCTGTCTTCATTTCAGATCGACAAAGGTCAGTTTAAAGATTTTCATCAGATTTTGAGAGGCGGCGAGCCGACCGCTCCTCAACGGTGGTGTGTGGAGTGCTGCAGGTCACGTCACCTGTATTTTTGTAAGAGCTACACTGAAGTTGTTAGTTTGATAAATGCAAGTTATTTCAATTGTTATTCTGTAATATTTCAATCTTCATGTGCTAAAAATGGCACATATGTTCCTGTAAATGGCGATACACACTCATTTTCTTTGTCAAATAAATGAAAAGCTTGTTGAAATCATCGTCTTCCCTCTTGCTGTATCAAAATCTCACCTCGCTTTCCTCAGAGATGGTCCCAATAATGTGCTTAAAGTCAAATTCCGTTTGTGCATGATTACAAGATAGAACTATGTTTTAATACTTTATCATACATTGTGGATAATTAAGCTATATATCATATGCTGAAGTATATTTCTGGAGTGTTAAAGATTAAAGAAAAAATAACAACAAGAACCGTACAGAACCAAAAACCATGACCCTAAAACCGTGATACGAACCGAACCGTGGGTTTTGTGAACCCTACCACCCCTATTTTTAACTCATAAAAAGTTAAACAATTAATTTTAATATAAAAATATTAATGATTAATCGATCGTCGATCGTTAATTCTCCCAACGATCGACTAAGACAATGTAATCGAATGCCCATCCCTAATATGCATTAAGCTGTAGGTTCCCAACCTGACCGCTTTAGTGTAGTATTTGCTGGTATTAGGGTACTGTTTAGTGGGCTTTCATTTGGAATTTTGTCATGCTGAGATTTCATATGTTAGCCTAGTTTAGATGGTAGAGCCTTCAATAGATGGGCCAATAGAAAGTTACCTTGTGCTTCTGACTTTTACATCCCTGCTGACTCAGAGAATTGCATCCAGGATGGAGGACGTAAAGGACTTACACAAAAGACTTGCGTATTGCTGTAGTGACACATATATGCTGTACGTGTGAGCTTATTTGGTTTGTGCCTGGAATGTAACTAGTTTTTCCCATTATTGTATTACTTGGGAAATGGGAAATCATTTGGATGTGAATGATTAAACCCTGTTCGTTTACACATTAAAAAGATAGAATTAGAATAATAGATATATGTTCACAAAGAAATTCACCTATCAACCCAAATATTTCCCCTTCCAGGTGTCCAACAGTCAACACCATAATTAGGAAGTTACTAATGTTTGTTTAAGGTGTTTAACTGGCAGGAAGTTCCCCTTTTTATAAAAACATTGGTACTGGTTAGAAATCCCACACCCAAAGTACAGTTTTCATTGTCAGACCAAGTTCTTGTGAGTGTAGTTTTGCATATCGCTATATCTGGGACCCAGCCAGTAAGTCAGATCATTTGTTTTTCAGGCAGTGAAGCTGACCAGCTCCCGCACCCAGCTTCCTTATGAATACTACTCCCTGCCTTTCTGTAAGCCGGAGTCTGTTTTCTACAAGGGAGAGAACCTGGGTAAGTGGACTGCTGCTCACACGATGGAGTGGGGTCTGGAAAGGTTTCCTGAAATTTCTCACTTAATTTGACTTCATCTCCATTCAGGAAAAGCAATATTAACTTCAAACTCTTCAATGTGTTATATATATATACACACATTGATAATTTTTCTTTTTTCTAGGTGAGGTATTGCGTGGGGACCGTATTGTGAATACACTCTACAATGTAGAGATGAACAAGGATAAGAAATGTGAGATGGTATGCAACAAGAAAAAGCTCAGCATAGAAGAGAGCAAGCTGGTTGCTGAGCGGATCCAGGAGGAGTATTATGTTCACCTGTGAGCATCCTTTCCTCTCTGTTGTTACACCCCCCCGAATGCTAATATTGAACTATTGCCAAGAGGAATATATACTTAACAATATTTTTAGTTTTTGTTAAGTGACTCCAGACTCTATAAGTCTAAAGCTAAACAGATTTGTAAAGAAATGATTAAAGCAATTCTTCTGAGTATTTAGCATAGCATAATGTAGTTGGAAGATCTTTTTTTTTTTTTTCTCTCAATTATATCTCTACGATAAACTGGTTTTCTAGGGTCAGTTTAACACTTATCAGTTCAATTTTCTAAGCACAAACGGAAATTTGAAAAAACAGAAAAATGGGTTCAAATATCCAATTTAAAAAAAATTTATAATAATTCCGCCTTGACAAATAAAAAAATTGGATCTTTAAACTGTTTTTCCAATTTTCTGTTTTTATTCAGAGGATCCGAAATTTAGAAAATTGCGTCTGAGCTCCAATTATTAAATACTCCAATGGTATTCTCTCCCTCTAGTTTGTGGAATATGCAGGTCATTAACTGCATATGGACCAACAAAAACAAACTGATAGACTAGATAGGCGAGGCTAGGTGGAACGAGGGAGAGAATATCATTGCAGTATTGGTAGTTCTGATCCTCTGATTAAAAAACAGAAAATTGGAGAAACAGTTTCAAGATCCAATTTTTTAATTTGTCAAGGCGGAAAAAAAATGAAAAATTGGATATTTGAACCCATTTTTCTGTTTTTCCAATTGTCCGTTTGTGCTTAGAAAATTAAACTGATAAGCGTTACACTGACCTTCTAGCACTTAAATATGCAAACCAAAACTGATTGAACACCTCCCTGTGCATTTCAGTATTGCAGATAACCTGCCAGTTGCCACCAGGTTGGAGTTTTACCCCAACAGAGAGGCACCAGGGGAGGAGGACCAGAAGAAGGACGTGGTGAAAGATATCCAGTTTGAACATGGCTACAGACTGGGCTTTGTCAACGACAACAAGGTAGATATTATACAGTATCTGTACCTGTCCTGATACATTTCATCAAATGAGCACTCTCCTTTTCTTTTCTTTTTTTTAAGGATAATTTTGTGTCTTTCCCCTTCTCTTCTCCCTCACAGTTTTATCTGCACAACCATCTGTCCTTCATCCTGTACTACCACAGAGAGAAGCTGGAGGAAGTGGAAGTTCACAATTACAGGGTGGTGCGATTTGAGGTCGTGCCCCAAAGTGTAAAAGTAGATGGTAGGTGTAAACGCACTCATTTTGAATAGCTTGATGTTGTGTAATGTTTCTGACCCATGTTGATTAAAACTATTTGAATAGAAGGAAAGAAACACAAGTGGCCAGTCGGGGTGTGAATCCAGTCGGGGTGTGAATCTTCACTGGTCTCACGATTCAATTTGATTACGATAATCCTTTCAACGATTGGAATAGTTTCGATATCACAATGCGTCATCTCAATATTATGATATATTGCTATGCATGGTTTTCGACAAATTCAAGCAGTCCGACATATATGAAATCCCCTTTTTATTGTATCTGCTCTTGAAAAAGACACTTCCTGAATGTAGCAGAGTCTGAACAGGTGTTTGGTTTTTGAAGCCCCCAACGTTGTCTTCCAGGCAGCACTGCATGGAAGGCACTAGGGTTAGGGTTAGGTGACTTGAAGTCAACGGTCGCAGCGCTGCCTTGAAGTCAACGGTGGGGGCTTAAAACCCCATTGAGCGTCTGAACACAGACAAAAGGCAGAAAAAAAAAAAAGCACAGAGTGGAAAATCTACAAGCAGCAGGCAAATCGATTATGGTCTGTCACTACATCGATGCAGAATCGTCAAAGTCTGCATCGCTATACCGTGATTAATTTCTACGCCCCGAGTGGCCAGTAAAGTTAAAATTGTTGACTAAGAAGGGGACTTTTATATTCACTCTTAAGGTCCTTGCACACGGAGTCAAAAATTTTCGTATGTGTTTTTTCGTATCTGTCTTCCTAAAAATTTGTCACGCACAGAAACCTTGCACACTGAGTCCGATGCGTATCAATGTATGTACATTGACTCTTTACTACGTTCAGCATTTACATAGACTGTCTATTCATGTTTACTGTGTTATTACTGATCTACATCACTAACTAGACCACAACTTGCACTAACTATATACTATATCGACTCTTCACTACATTTCAGTATTTATAGACTGTCTATTCATATATATTGCATTATAACTGAACTTCATCACTAACTAGACCACAATTTTTTGTTCTGTTTTGTTTTTTTACTCTTTACTACATCTCAGCAGTGTTATAGACTGTCTATTCATGTATATTGTGTTATTACCGTATCACTTTCGCATATCCTTCGACTTACTTACACCTCACTTTGCGCCGGCTTTATAATGCCAACTTAATCTGCACTTTATGTAGCCTATTGTATTCTGTATTCTTTTATTGTATTGCATGTGAAACTGTATGTTGTCTTATGGCTTATGCTCTTCTTGTTGGCCTACCTGGTTAAATTAAGGTTAAATAAAAAACTAACAATGAATCCGTTGCGAAAAAGTTCTCAAAAACAATACAAAATGTGACGCTGTTGTCGCTCTGCCTCTCTCTCTCCTTCTCCCTCCTTTCATCCCTCGCTTCTCTCCGTTGATAGTTACCCCTCTCTCTCTGTCCTCTCTGCCTGCGTGTTCCAGCGCTCGGCCCCCCGGCTACCTGAAAGAATCGCGCTGCCCTCGCTCTCTGTCTCCATCTCTACACTGTTGCTCTCCTTTTTCTGTGTGCGTCTCATATCCCCTTCTTCCATTCCCCTCATCATCATCATCCTCCTCCTCCTCCTCCTGATGGCAGTGTGTAAACATGACTGACACAGCGTGAGGTCTTATTTATTTTTTAACGAAATCTTCGGACTCCGTGTGCAAGGACCTTTTACCAGCATACTTCCCCATGTAGTATTCAAAGGTCATTTAATACTTTAGTTTTTCTTTTATTAACCTGTTTAGGCTCGTATTGTGGATGTGGTGTTGTGCTTTTTACCAACCCAGCCTTAAGCCTTGGAAGTTCAGGGTGTGTGCTAGAAAAACAACCATATTTGTGTGACAAATGCTTGGAAATGACAAACGATTTATAAAACTGTAGTGTAGTGGACTGTAGAGTCCCTCGCTTCTTGTAATGCTCACTCTTTTATTTATTCTCAGATCTGAAGGCTGAGGAAAGTAAGAGGACTTGCACCTTGCCCGAGGCCAGTGGCTCTTCGCCACAGGAGATTGACCCGACCAAAGAGAACGAGGTCCTCTTCACCTACTCTGTCCACTGGGAGGTCAGTGATTGCTCCATGGATTCTCAAGTGCTTTTATATATTACATGCGGCGTTCACCATTCACGCACATTAATGCACTGTGGCCGAGGCAACAGTTAGAGGCGATTATTAGGCGACGGCTCTCCCACCTGATCCACAGCCGTGAATAACTGCGTAAAACCACCCAAATTGCTACCCTGGAAATCCGGAGTTCTTGTGAGAGCACAATTTGAATTTGCTCAGCAAGTCCCTCAGGCATTCAGTAATGATGCTCATTAACTATGCCCTTGTAGCCGAGCTGCACCAATCACATCGGTGTATCTGATATAGGCGGGCCAGAGGCGAGCTGAACAGATGACGACAGCGCTGCGACGTCAAAGTCATTAGTAAACATTGCAAGATGGCTACGGATGAACAATGAACGAGTTAGACCTGGCTTTTTATCTAAAAGAGGAACAGAAGACGTTCGAATCGTTCCTTTGCAAGAAGGACGTTTTTGCTGTTTTGCCGTCCGGATACGGCAAGAGTTTAATCTAGCAGTTAGCTCCGCTGGTAGCTAATTGTATGGGGCTCTGCATACATCACCCTTTGTATTGTTGTGATTGGTCGTAGTGTTATCCAATTGCGTGCAGTGAGATTTTCAAATGCATGCTTGGTGCCGTCCCTTGAGTTGGGCCATTTTCATTACTCGGTGCCAGACCCTTAATCTTTCAGGTTTGGGTCTGGATTTCCAGGCTGCTGTATTTAACAAAGGATTAGTTTGAAATTAAAACATATTAATTCATTTTTATCTATGTGATCATGTGATGTCAGGGCTTTCTCTCTGTGGTTCCCTTTAGACCCTTTGATCATTTAAAATCGAGTGTGCTATAAAGTCAAAACAATAGAAAATGCGCAACGGTCCAAATACTTACAGATTGCAGTTGGAAATGTTCAGGTTTATTAATTTCAAAGCAAACAAGGTCAAGTGATAAAATTCAGGCTTTTTGCCCAGCAGGGTCAGTTTTCTAGGTTGAGGGGTTGAATAAAAGCTAGATACGTGTAGAGGAAGGACTGCTGAGCTTCTTCTCTCCTCTGTGCAGGAGAGCGAGGTGAAGTGGGCATCTCGATGGGACACATACCTGACCATGAGCGATGTCCAAATTCACTGGTTCTCCATTGTCAACTCTGTGGTGGTCGTCTTCTTCCTGTCTGGTATGTTAAATCTTTGGCAAATCCTGCTCAGCGCAACTGTCACCTCTTGAATGTCTATATCAACACAAGAAAGTACTGTAGGTCATTAGGCCCATGGCAGAAAATGAGTGAATACAAATTTAAGGTCAAACATGGCCTTCACTTGGAGAAATTGTAACCCATAGCATCGGCCTTGTGCCTTGTTTACGCTTCCCTGGAAACTCTTGACACATTTAAAGCTTGTAAATGTGATGTATATCTCTTTGGGGTGTCACGATTCTCCAAATCCTCGGTTCGATTACATTTTCGATTCTAGGGTCACGGTTCGATTCGATTCTCGATTTTTACATTTTATTTTTTTGAAGCACATTTTTTGGCTATGCCATTATTCGAATAATATTCGAAGATTTAATGCTCAAATGCAGCCTGTTATTAAATAGCAAAACATTGCTTCTGTCTTCATCAGAGTCCTCTGACTCTGATGAAGATGTAACCTTACATCGAAACGTTAGTCACTGTTATGCACCTTAAGAAATAAAACCATCAAATAAGAAGACATCTGTGTTGCACTGGCAATTTTTTGCTATTTTATTACTATTGTGTCCTGCCTTGGTTGCACTGGATTGTTGTGGTCTGCAGAAGCGCAGAGAACTCTCCCTTTTTGCAACCTGTTATTAATTTGTACTACACTACTCAGGCTTATGCATTGTCAATGCCACTATACGCATGTGGTTGTTGTTACATATTCTGTCCACTAGAGGGACTTCCAACATCAGCCTCGCCTTAAAGGGGACCTACGTCACAGCGCATTGCATTTCCGACACGCCGCTCTCGGTTTACATTCATTTCCCACCACGAGCACACGGCGACGAACACAAATCAGCAGAGAACTCTGTAATGAAACATTATCTAACAAGTATAGTGAAGCATCTCTGTTGTAAAGGCTAACGGTGCTCGGTTATTAGCACAATGACACAGCACATGTAAGAAAGCAGAGCCGAAACTGTTTGACAAAAAATAAAGTAACAATAGTGTTAGCCACGATGCTAACGGCATTGATACTAAACGGTGCTGTCACTGCTATCGAACGTCGTCACTCACTGGAAATCCCAAATACTAATAGAGGAGGGGGTTCAAGTTCTGTCAATGGGTCTCCTGCATCTGCAGTTGCCATGCTATCTTTTGACTGGCTGTAGCTAAGTTAGAGGAGTTGGACTCGCAGCACTACAACACGTGTGTTTTTTTTTTCCCGCTTGACAAGCCGACCGGACGTGACATGGGGGTGTGGCAGCATCAGCGATTCCATTTTTTTAATTCAAAGTTCGAGATTGTGACTTAATTTCGGTCAATTTCAAATTAAAATCAAAATTGACGCCCTAAAAATCTATAGTTATATCACAGCATGGAAAATGTTGACATGTCTGTCTTTCGAGCTGACTGACATCCTTCTCGTTTCCCGCCTCTTCCCTTTTCAGGTATTCTGAGTATGATCATTATCAGGACCTTGAGAAAGGACATTGCTAACTACAACAGAGAGGATGACATCGTAAGAAAATACACACAGACAAGTCCTTGGGGGGGAAAGAACGCATATGTATTTGAGAAATTGTATAGAATGATTTGTTTCAAGTGTAACTGAAATCAACTTGGGCTCTTGACGTTTAATAAATCAGTATATTCCAGGCACTTGACCACACTTTTCTCTACTTATCTCTATCCCTATCTAACCAGGAGGACACCATGGAGGAGTCAGGATGGAAGAATGTCCACGGTGATGTCTTCAGGCCGCCTCAATATCCCATGATCCTCAGCTCTCTGCTGGGCTCAGGGATCCAGCTCTTTTGCATGATCCTCATCGTCATCTGTGAGTTTGTTTTCTTTTTTCTCTGGCGCTGGCAAGTGCCTTCATCCTGTGGGCTTTGTTTCTATGACAACGACATTAACGTTACCTAGGTTAACTTAACGCTACGTCAACAGAGGCTTTCGTTTTGTTTCAGCTTGAAAGGATCCCAAACTTGATACACTTGCTGTCGTTTTCTCTGGCCTGTCTCTTCTCTTTGCCCTTTTGCGCTTTCTTCCTCTATTTTGCAATCCACTCCATCTACTTCTTGTCATCTGTACACAGCCTGTAAGCGCCGTGTGACCTTATTAATCATACGTGCCAAACAGTCGCTGCAAAGAGTTTGCAAAAAAGATGGAGCCCTCTGTAAAAAAAAAAGACCCTGCACTCAGAATAAAACACTATGTGGCAGACATGGGGGACTCGAGTCACATGACTTGACTCGAGTTAGACTCGAGTCGCAAATTTTAGGACTTGAGACTTGCTTGATTAACATTCATAAAAGACTCGACTTGACTTTGACTTGATATTCATGACTTGAGACTTGACTTTGACTTGAGTCAAATGACTTGAAATGACTTGATTTTCTGTTTAATAAATATATTTTTCCCCCTCTGATATTGAGGAGGAGTTAACTTTACGATTTGAGTGCTGTTGCATGCGCAGGAACCGTTGATGTTGATACGATGCGGGCGGCAGACCGTCCAGTAAACAACACTGGCTATGGCTAGTAGCCTAACGTCATGGATCCCTCTCATGGGCGCCGATACTGCGGGTGCTCGAGCTCCGAGCACCCCAAGGAAAATACTGACCGCCCACGAAGTGCCAGACTGCCAGTTCATTTTTACGTTAATCTAAAATTAAACACTGCAGTTGTGGAGCGTCTGTCATAGTGTGATTGGTTATGTCGGTGGCATTTCCCGACGGCTGATCGCGGTTACGTGCCAGTTAAACTTTTCATCTCCGATCCTATCTGTATTTGTGAGAAGTGGCGCTGTCCTGAGTTGAAAGATAGCTTATAGGCTAGGCCTACTGTGCGGCGGGAGCACCCACGGAGGAAAACATAAATCGGGCGCTATCCCTCTGCACAGAAAATAATAAAGTTTGGCTATAAGGATTACACATATGACCAGGCAAAGAAAAAAAAAGAAACGGCAGTTTGCAACGTCTGCAGTACTTATTTCCGACGTCGAATTTCATCAGACACTTCAAATCGGGAGAGATTCGGGTTCCAGTCCCCATATTCAGCTGAACCACTATTTGGACGTTTGTGATGGACAGAAGTCCCTTCAGTTTTTGGCCATGAATAAGCACACCCTCCCCTCTTTGTTCAAGGTGGCGGTAGAGCGAATAAAACTAGGCACACACAGGCCTACACACACAACACAAACCTCTCTCTCTCTCTCTCTCTCTCTCTCTCTCTCTCTCTCATAAACACACACACATGCAGACGTAAGTATGTGAATAAAGCTAGGCGCACATACAACACACTCTGCACTCTCACACACACACACGCACATTCACTCACCAATATTAATAAATTTTCACTCACTCTTTCTCAAACACGCACACATTCACTCACAAATACACTGTCAAATATCAACATATACTTTCCATTCCATGTGATAAGCAAATGTGGTGGGATTCAGCTACTCTTAAAGAATATGTTTTGTTCTTTAAGAGAAGGAAAGGTTAAAGGATGTGTTTCTGTCTCATAAAAGTGAGGCATGTTTGAAGAATATTATTTGACTTAGGAACCATTATACTTTAATTGTTTGAAGGAATTTCATGATTTAATGTCATGTTTGAGGCACATTGAACAATATTGATTTATTGTTGGCCTAATATCAGTTTTAGGCTGTGATTTTTTTTTTTATCTGTGTTAATTTAAACTCTTCAGATGTATGTGGACACAAAGTCTTTTGAGTAAAAAATGCAAATAAAACTCCAGCAGTTCATAACCACTGTCTTTAGCTTGTTTAAAAATGGAAACTTTTGTATGACTTGACTTGTGACTTGCTTGACCAAAGCTATGACTTGACTTGCTTGATTGTCACAAAAATGACTTGGACTTGCTTGAGACTTGAAGGTTAAGACTTGAGACTTGCTTGCGACTTGCACATGTGTGACTTACTCCCATCTCTGCTATGTGGACACTCGGCCTTAGACCACAAGGTTCTTTTCCCATCATGTATTCACAGGCTAAAACATGAGGTAAAATTGGGTCAAAGGAATGTTCCCATGGTGCTAGGGCTCACATTCACGTTATCCTATAGATATGAAGCAGCAAAGATAAGTATGTGAAAGGCCAAAATATGCAGAAACAAACAATGAAATGCGTCTGCAGCCCATGGACAACCACTCGACAGGCTTTGTCTGAAGGAGTACAACGGTCTTAACGTTAACATGCACACAAATACATTTGAAACCAAAATTAGGTCAATGTGTTATAATGATTGAGACGTTCTATGCTTCATATTCCCCAGACTACTCCAGTTACCCCATGTGTTGTTTGACGTTAGATGTTATGAGCTATTGTCCAGACGAATGTGTGACAGTCAAAAATCACATTGTCGATGTTTATTTTATAACTTTAAAGGATTTTGCTAAATAAGATGAATAAAAAATAATAATAAAAGCTGCGTCCCAATTTCTTGGCCGGCGCAGTGACTTCCTGGAGTCTTGTCAGCACAGTGAGGTTGCCAGGCAACCAGAGGAGACTCCCAAGATTTCACAGGCCCAGCCAAGAAAGAGTTCCAGCTGTTTCTTATTTACATGGGATCTCCAAAATTAGGTTACTGCGGAAAACTGGAAATATACAGATTACTTAAATTTGTGTAACACAATGTGCGATTGTCATTGCAATCTGTGAAATGTTCTAACCCCCTGCTCCTCCGTGCTCCTGTGTGTATGTCCTAGTTGTTGCCATGTTGGGCATGCTGTCTCCATCCAGTAGAGGAGCCTTGATGACCACTGCCTGCTTCCTCTTCATGTTCATGGGGTAAGAGCCATATTCATCCTTCTAAATCCTTGTTTAGAGAATCCCAAGCTATTTTCAAATAGTGCATTTCTTTGATTTGACACTGCTTTTTTTCCAGTGTATTTGGTGGCTACTTTGCTGGCAGACTGTACCGTACACTCAAGGGCCATCGGTGGAGGAAAGGAGCATTTTGTGTAAGTCAATAATCAACTAAAGCTCTCATCACTCCTGCATTAGTACATCTGCTTAGTTTTAAATGCTACATGTCCGATGTTTGTTTTGAGTTCTGCAAGCAAGGCTACCCACTTTTTATGTATAAATACAGATTGAATTGTGAAAATTGGTCTCTCCCCCATCTTTCAACGTAAGGCCTTGATAAATGACTTCTATGTATCTTGTCTGCTCTTTTGATTGTTTAAACGTTTTATCTGTTGTAATTGAAATGTTGTTGTCTAGTTGTTGAAGTGTATGCTGTGCGCACGGCCCCATTATGAGTCAGGGTCTCCCTCAGTGGGCCCCGAGTTTAAAATAAAGGTTTGAAATGAAAGAAGTGTTGCTGTGAACAGAGAGGCTCAGGTTGTTTGTTTTGTCTCCCCTGTAGACAGCAACGTTGTATCCTGCCGTTGTTTTTGGAATCTGCTTCATCCTCAACTGTTTCATCTGGGGAGAACACTCCTCCGGGGCAGTGAGTATCATGACACAGAAACACCTCGTTTAAAATGTATGCATTCAGCGAACATTCATAGCAAATTAGGGAACAAGCCAGCAAGAAGGATAATTACATTATTGTAATAGTGACGTAATAGTAATAGTGGTATATTTGTAATAGTGACGAATATACCAGTTGTGACAGATCACTTGTAAAACTTTGTTTTAAAGGAAAGATTGACCCTGAATCACTTTTAACATAGTAAAGTGCAGACCTGCCAAAATGTACGCATTTTTCGTACTCTGCACGCATTTTGACCCTTAAGTACGCTTGTGCGATTCGCTGCTCTCTAGGTACGCATTTTGTTGCATCTCTCATTTCGCCGGTCTCAGTTTCTATGCAGTCTACATCTATGACGTTGATTCTGCCACTGAGCCACAGCGTGTAAGTGGATTGAAAAGCTTTTGGCCAGTCAGAGCTCTGCATTTTAACCCACCTGCCCCTCCTAGCCAAATGCTTCGCGCGTTTAATTCAATTCAGTGCCTCAGCAAGCCAGGCTGTCCGGATAACTGTAGGCTTGCACGCCATGGCTGAACCGCCTCAAAAAAAGGTTCGGAACGGTTTCTTAACGGGAGAGATGGCCTTGCCTCCACATCTCCAGGCTACCTCACATAGACAGTATATAGAACCTCATCACGCGTTCTGCACCGTGTGCAAGACAGACATCGACATCAGTCACCGAGGGGCAACCGGTAACGAACAGAGTCCCATAAACAAATACTCCCCACCCCCCCGAAACATAATGATATTAAAAATGAATGGATGATAAGAAAAAAACGTTCATTTGCGACACGGACATTATTTTCAGGAGTTTTTTTACGCTGCGTTGAAGCGAACTGTCCCATCCCTGTTCCTCATAAAATAAAATGTCTTCAAGGTTGGCAGGTCTGGAAGTGAGACTCTGTAACTTTTGAGAAAAGAAATGTAAAAAAGATATTCCACATACAAATACAGTCACGTGGATTGTTAAACATCTTCCTTTTATTTCTTGTGTCCATGCTGTCTTTTCTCACCACTCCAGGTTCCTTTCACCACCATGCTGGCCCTGCTGTGTATGTGGTTCGGTATCTCCATGCCCTTGGTCTACCTGGGCTACTACTTTGGCTTCCGCAAACAGCCGTATGATAACCCAGTACGCACCAACCAGATCCCTCGGCAGGTCCCAGAGCAGCGCTGGTACATGAACAAGTTTGTAGGGTGAGTGTTTAACCAATCTAACAATCTGCTTTTAATCTGTGGCCATTGACTGGGATGGCTGACGGTCTGTAGTGTGGGGTTTAAAATATCGAGTTAAGGCATGCTTTCTTGAGATCAAAACGTTTGATTTTCTCTCCACTAGAATCCTGATGGCCGGGATCCTGCCATTCGGTGCCATGTTCATCGAGCTCTTCTTCATCTTCAGCGTGAGTACAACTGCTCTGCTCTAAATGTGTAGTGATCGATTCAAAAGCCAGATCACTTCTTCTTTCAATGTCCTCACACAAGGTGTGTGTGTGTGTGTGTGTGTGTGTGTGTGTGTGTGTGTGTGTGTGTGTGTGTGTGTGTGTGTGTGTGTGTGTGTGTGTGTGTGTGTGTGTGTGTGTGTGTGTGTGTGTGTTGTGTGTGTGTGTTTGTTTCTCCACCTACAGGCCATCTGGGAGAATCAGTTCTATTACCTCTTTGGCTTCCTGTTTCTGGTCTTCATCATCTTGGTGGTGTCCTGCTCTCAGATCAGCATTGTTATGGTTTATTTCCAGCTCTGTGCAGAGGTAAGTTCATTTAGGCTAGGTGTGAATACACATAAGTGTTGCATTTCACTACTTTACAAAGCACCAAACCACTCTCCCTTTACTTGTATTGAAGGTGCCTCCTCGTTAATTTCATCTGCTAGCAACACCAGAAAAACTGCCTAAAAGCTGCTGTGTGGCTATATTCACTACCAACAAGGAAAATAACCCATGACTTAAGTTTTAAAGTTCAGTTAGGTAATAAGCTGCTGATCTGAAAAACAGCTTTTATATAGACAAAAGTGAGCACCGACAGGAGGAAGAATCCGAGAGAACGGGAAGACTGCGGGAGCCTGACACTACGCTAACGTTCTCTCCGACATTACGTTTGCAGCAAGTATTTTGTTACCAAGTCGAATATCCAAATGGCCAAATTGTTTTAGCCTAACTGTACGTCTGTAAGTTAAGCTAACATACGTGATGTCGGACATAACGTTAGCTTAGCGTCTTATGATCCCACAGTCTCCATTCCTCCTGCTGATTCCTAACATCTGTATGCACTTTTGTCTTCATGAAAGCTCAGTTTTTCTGGTCGGCAGCTTATACAAACTCAAGTTATGGTTTTTTTCAGCTTTTAGACTTGTTTCTGTTGTTTGCTAGCAGACGAATTAGACGAGGAGGCACCTTCACGCAATACAAGTCAATGGAGAGGAAGAGTTCTTTTCCCCTCCGGTGGGGGCAGGATTTAAATATGCTCTCTCTCTATTGTTAGAAAGTAGAACTTGCAGTGTGAGCGAAGTGCTGCAGTGCTTTATTAAAGTTTCTTGTCTGTGTCTGTGCCTGTCTGTGTATCCAGCAGTAAACATACCTACTGCTTCTGCCAGAACCATATCTGCTTCATCTGTTTTTTCCGTTTCTCCCTTCGACCAGGACTACCGGTGGTGGTGGAGGACCTTTCTGGTTTCAGGAGGCTCGGCGTTCTACGTCCTCATTTACGCCGTCTTCTACTTTGTCAACAAGGTAAAGGCCCTGAGGCTGTTTGAGACATTTCAGTCAACAGGATCTTCTTTGTTTCCACTGCAGCCAGGAAGATGGCAGCTGAAGAAATCATTGGGTTTTAATTGGACCTAGTATTACTTGTAGTAATCATTGAAATTATGGCACATGTTGTCCCGTGAGTTTGTCTTAATTGTACTCGTTGAATGAAATAATTAGTATCTCTGATACATCATCAGGGTTAATTTGAGTTAGGCCCGAGACTTCAAATATTTGATAGAAAATCTGCATTATCAACTAGATGCATTGATTTTGAAATAGGAGGTCATTTAACAAACCTAGTGTGATATTAAGTTGCAAATATATAATCATGGATTCACTGTGAGAAGTAGGGTTAAGCGTGACTAGTGCTCACGATGGGGATTAAAGATCCCCTAAATACATTTTATGATTGATAATGGTTTATCACCTTGTTGGAAATCTCAATCTGTTTGTTCTCAGTTATTCAAAAACTCCTGAATCTATGAATATGTAACTGAAGGATGTCTCCTGCTTGACTCCATCTGTCACTTACTCAAAATGGACATAAAAATATCTCACTTTCTCTGTAGTCTACCTACAGCTAACTACCGTAAACGTAGGCTACTTTTAAAATGCTATATTTTCCCTCGGGGCTCACCACAACGCTCAATGGTGTTTTTTTTGCCTCCAACGTTGCCTTCAAGGCAGCTAACCCTAAACATAACCGTTGCCACGCTGCCTGGAAGGCCCCTGGAAGGCGGCTTTGGGGGCAAAAAACACCAAAACGGAAGTAAAGGCATATTAACCATTCACTGCACGTGATCGCTAGTAAACATATTACATCTTTGAAGTCATTTTTCAGTTTTTCAAGAATCTGTTTAGGAATCAGAATCGTTTTAAAAGTACCGGTTCGGCATCGGAATCGTAAAAATACAAACGATACCCCGACCCTACTTGTTAAAGAAGAGAAACACTCCTCTCTCCTCATGCCATTACTTGGCAGCTAATGGCTGTTCTCAGCAGTGACACCGCTCCGTCTCGCGCACCATGTGCAAAATTTCTTTTTCTGTAACTGTTCTCTTAGGTCTGAATAAAACCGAAATAGCGCTGGGTACCGTTCACATTTTTTCTGGTACCTGAAATTTGCTTGCGGTACCCAACGGTACCTTTTCCCTCGGTAATAACAACATTTACTTAGAACATTTAGTTATTTATTTAGAAGATTTTACACACCACACAAAATAAAACACCTTCCTCTCCCCACCCAAACCCGTTGCTACAACCTATTAAATCCAATAAGCCTGTCAGTCTATCACCAGGGCAAAGAGAACACTGGTGTGCCTGCATGGCCCAGAGGAAGTGTAACTGCGCCACGGCTGCCCTAGGCTCGCCATTAATATTATATTGCAGCGAACGCTGGCATTGCTGTGTAATTTGGTCGGTCCCCAAAAAAGCACAGATTTCAGTACCCAACCCGAAACAAACATTAACATAATGGAGACCTCTGTCTGAATGATACAGTGCCTTGCGAAAGTATTCGGCCCCCTTGAACTTTTCGACCTTTTGCCACATTTCAGGCCTCAAACATAAAGATATAAAACTGTAATTTTTTGTGAAGAATCAACAAGTGGGACACAATCATGAAGTGGAACGAAATTTATTGGATATTTCAAACCTTTTAAACAAATAAAAAACTGAAATATTGGGCGTGCAAAATTATTCAGCCCCCTTAAGTTAATACTTTGTAGCGCCACCTTTGCTGCGATTACAGCTGTAAGTGGCTTGGGGTATGTCTCTATCAGTTTTGCACATCGAGACTGAAATTTTTGCCCATTCCTCCTTGCAAAACAGCTCGAGCTCAGTGAGGTTGGATGGAGAGCGTTTGTGAACAGCAGTTTTCAGTTCTTTCCACAGATTCTCGATTGGATTCAGGTCTGGACTTTGACTTGGCCATTCTAACACCTGGATATGTTTATTTGTGAACCATTCCATTGTAGATTTTGCTTTATGTTTTGGATCATTGTCTTGTTGGAAGACAAATCTCCGTCCCAGTCTCAGGTCTTTTGCAGACTCCATCAGGTTTTCTTCCAGAATGGTCCTGTATTTGGCTCCATCCATCTTCCCATCAATTTTAACCATCTTCCCTGTCCCTGCTGAAAGAAAAGCAGGCCCAAACCATGATGCTGCCACCACCATGTTTGACAGTGGGGATGTGTGTGTCCAGGGTGATGAGCTGTGTTGCTTTTATGCCAAACATAACGTTTTGCATTGTTGCCCAAAAGTTCGATTTTGGTTTCATCTGACCACAGCACCTTCTTCCACATGTTTGGTGTGTCTCCCAGGTGGCTTTTGGCAAACTTTTAAACGACACTTTTATGGATATCTTTAAGAAATGGCTTTCTTCTTGCCACTCTTCCATAAAGGCCAGATTTGTGCAGTATACGACTGATTGTTGTCCTATGGACAGAGTCTCCCACCTCAGCTGTAGATCTCTGCAGTTCATCCAGAGTGATCATGGGCCTCTTGGCTGCATCTCTGATCAGTCTTCTCCTTGTATGAGCTGAAAGTTTAGAGGGACGGCCGGGTCTTCGTAGATTTGTAGTAGTCTGATACTCCTTCCATTTCAATATTATCGCTGGAACAGTGCTCCTTGGGATGTTTAAAGCTTGGGAAATCTTTTTGTATCCAACCGCTTTAAACTTCTCCACAACAGTATCTCGGACCTGCCTGGTGTGTTCCTTGTTCTTCATGATGCTCTCTGCGCTTTACACGGACCTCTGAGACTATCACAGAGCAGGTGCATTTATACGGAGACTTGATTACACACAGCTGGATTCTATTTATCATCATTAGTCATTTAGGTCAACATTGGATCATTCAGAGATCCTCACTGAACTTCTGGAGAGAGTTTGCTGCACTGAAAGTAAAGGGGCTGAATAATTTTGCACGCCCACTTTTTCAGTTTTTTATTTGTTAAAAAAGTTTGAAATAGCCAATGAATTTCGTTCCACTTCATAATTGGGACCCACTTGTTGTTGATTCTTCACAAAAAATTACAGTTTTATATCTTTATGTTTGAGGCCTGAAATGTGGCAAAAGGTCGAAACGTTCAAGGGGGCCGAATACTTTCGCAAGGCACTGTAGATCGATAGCTAGCTTGATGACGTCTGCAATGTAATGTATTCCGTGTCCTTAAAATGAGAATATCTTGTCCTCTGCCAATTTTATTTTTTTAAATCTCTTGCAAGTCCGCCAACTTAATAGAAAAGCGAATACCAAAAAAAAAAAAAAACTAAATAAGATGGCAAATGCACAGATCATTGAAATGGATTCCTCTTCTCTTCATTTCTCCCCAGTTGGACATTGTGGAGTTCATCCCCTCCCTCTTGTATTTCGGCTACACGGCCCTGATGGTTCTGTCGTTCTGGCTGCTCACGGGCACGATCGGCTTCTACGCGGCCTACATGTTCATCAGGAAAATCTATGCTGCAGTCAAGATCGACTGAGTCGTCACTGTTGCTGCTGTTGTCTTTATTTTTTTTTTATTTTTTGGGTTGGTTGTTACTTTTTTTTTTTTTTTTGTCCCATTCAGTTTTTTTAATGTATATATTTTTTAATTCTTCATGTCAAACAAGCACTGACTTGTGTGTAGGGGAGATCAAGAGGGGTTCTTTTTATGGTGCAACAGCCCCACCCACTGGCCTCATGGGAAAGAACAGCAGGATGGCAGAGCTAAACCCGCTCTCTCTCTCTCTCGCTCTCTCTTTCGCTTTCGCTTCTATCCTCCCTCCTTTTTCCAGGACAGAGACTCAGAGGGAATTCTCCTCTGATGGGACGGTGAACGTCTCCTGCTGTTTTCACCTTGCACACAACACAGTGGGCCAAAGCTTGTCCAACGACGGTTTCTGCACATTTTTGTTTTTGTCTCCTCATTTGTTATGAGTCTTAACTTATCCAGGTTTTTATTTTCATTTTGTCTGACCTAATTTCTTTCGATTATCTTCTGCGAAGCTACTTCATCTGATTTTCTTACGTAAGTTTTGCCTTTCCTCTTTCCAACGTCTCTGTTTTTTTTTTTCAAATGTCAATTTCAGAGACTTTTTGAGATCAGGGAAGGATTGGGGGGAGTCTCAACTGTGGTTATGGTGTTGACTTTGTTGTGTTGAACTGATAAGGATGGATATCATGCTGGGCAGTTCTACATTGTAACACAAGAAAGGATCAATTAAATGTTGTGTTATTTTTACTCTAGTTTCCATGTCCTGGTGTGACCATGTTAACCACAACTGTAATCAAGATATTTCGCTTCTCCTTCCAAAAACAATGAGTCTTTTATAAATGTCAAACTATTGGTCCATTTGCTCTTAATGATGCAGAACCGCTCTGAATGGGACTATGAACCCGATGCCCTGAAGCAGTGGGCTGTTGGCTGGAGCCACTGGAGTTGGAGAAGAAGAAAAGCTATAGTCAACACTAAAATGACAAGGAGGAGTTAACCTTTTGTATTTGGAAGTCCGCAACACACACACACACACACACACACACACGTGTTAGAAGCTTTTCCAGTAGGGACTTACAAAAAAAGTATAAATGTTTCCACTCATTAATGCCGTCGGTGTAGCCTTAGCAGTGCAGGGTGCCTGCTGAACTATGCAGTAATGGAGAGAGTGCAAAATCTCTGTTTTGTGATGGTTATTTCAAAGGACCAGTTACGTTGAGAAATGATGCCTCATTTCTTCAAGTTTGAATCTGCTGTATGATACTTTTTTTTTTTTTTATGTAAAATATGAAAACACTTTGAATGCCAGCAGGATCACCTCTGTGTGTTTCTTCTACCGATAGTGAGAGATATCATTTTGACAGTGCTTGGGTGTCGATGGGTTGCAGAGCATTGAAATGTAATGCAGTGTTCTTAATAGATCTGTATAGTTATAATGTATTGTTGAATTACAGCTCGTTTTTTTTTTTTCCCCCTTCACTTTTCAAATGACATTTTTTGGGGGGGGCGACAAAAATGTGGTCTTAATTTTCTAAATCAGATTTTTTCAGCTGGAAAACTTAAAATTGCATTTACAGCATGGGTGGAACCTGATTTTAAAGATCTAGTTTGACAAGCATCTCAAGCTAAGGGCTTCCCATTGACAACCCATGTATTTTACTTTAGCTAAATTACACAATCTAAATTATATGACTCAAATTTTATTGTAATCCTGTCATTAAAGGAATCGTTTGACATTTTGTGAAATACACTTATTGGCGTTCTTGCCAAGCTTTAAAATATGAATCGACAACCAGCAGCTGAGCTTAACACAGAGTATGGAAACTGCTAGACTGGGCCTATCCAAAGGCATAAAAAATATCTAGCCAGGCTATCTGTTTTTTATCTTTTTTTTTTTTTTTTTCAAGGTTTCACGTCTTGATGCTGGAGGTAGCTTCATATTTAGTGTACGTCTAACGGCAAGAAAGGGAATGAGCGTATTTCCCAAAATGACAAAGAATTCCTTTAAAGACAACACGTGCAGTCATTCTAACCCTCTATATATATATATATATATATATATATATATATATATATATATATATATATATATATATATATATATATATATATATATATATATATATATATATATATATATATATATATATATAGTACAGTTATTGTTGTGTGACAATCAGTTGCATTTTTTTTTTTTGTAGTCCTATGACAATATTCTAAAGACTGAAATCCAACAAACGGAGAAGATGCATTGTCATCAAGCATCACAAGCTACTTAGTCTTGCGTTGCCAGACCTTCCTCCGCGGCGCTGCAGAGGAGGCTCTGGCTTGTCCACGTAGCATTGCGGGATAGGAGAATCCGTGCTCTGGTATGTTGCCATTTCTTTAAACCAATCACAATCGTCCTGGGCGGCGCGGAGCCACGGTGCCGCTGTAAAATAGCCTCGGGAAGGAACTTGTGGCGGACATCCGGCCCGAAAATTAGGGACATCCGGGCCGAATCTCCGGCGGCACCTGAACAATCCCGGAAATGAGATGTTGTCGATATAGACTACGAGCTCCTAAACGAATAAGTCTTCAAAGATTAAACTTAACCACCACGCTGCACTCTGAGCCCTTTGGATGAATATTGCATTGAAGTCTATCGCAGTCTTTATGGTTACCATCCAAACTGGTTTTTAGTTAAGATCGACCCGGATTGTCCAAGGGGCAAAACGCCATCTTCCTTCGCCCTCGTCTGCCTTCATAATCAAGCCAACCCAACACTTGCTATAGTACGAAAGAGCTGTTTGAAGAGAGCGAGACGAGCCAAAATTAAGTTAGCCCTGCCACTTGCTACGGGACGTGACTGCTCAGTAAAGCCCCAGAGGTTTCCTCAATTCAAATGAGTGTACTCGTGTATTGACCATTACTCTTTGATTTATTTCCACTGGCATACCATATTTACTGTGCCACCCTCTGCCCTCTGTATTACAGTCAGAGAGATACTGACACTCGGCTGCTGTCTTCTTACGTAAAGGCAGACAGACACACTCCTCTCCTGCTGTTGGAAGTGCATATGCCAGAGGAGATTTTTTTACACATAGACTTTTAAAAGATAAATAAAAGGCCCCGGGTCACGCGCACGTATGTAGGCCTATGATCGAGATGGGTTTACAATGTACATAAAAAAAAAAGAAAACGGCTTTGTAATTGTTGCGTTTCGCTGTTTTGTGGCGCTCTCTGTAATGATCCTGTCATCGTTTTAGCCAAAAAAGCATGACGCTCATGATGACTCAAAAGAAACTTGGTCCTGCTACTTTTCTCTTTGTTTCTTTTACAGAATGTCCAATTTACGAAATGTACAATGACAAACCAATAAAGTGATGACAAGTTGAGTATGAAAATGATGTAATATTCTTCAATTTCACGCATGCGGACTGTTCAGTCTCAGGCTGACAGCGATACACGCGCACTGTTATAATAACCACCATTCTTTTTGTTGATGTCTTTTGCCTCCAACTTCATAGATGTGCTGTACTAGGTGTGTGTTTAAGATTTTTTTGGGGGGGCTTTTCCCTTTATTTGAAAGTGGATAGATATGAAAGGGGGAGAGAGATGGGGGATGACACGCAGCAAAGGGTGTCAGGTCGGATTCGAACCCTGCGCCGCTGCAGGACTCGGCCAACGTGGGGCGAACGCTCTTACTGGGTGAGCCAGAGGCCGCCCCCCAGTGAGACTTCTTTTTTGTTAAAACGGCACCCCTGTAGCAGCTCACTGCTAACACTAATCGCTGTGTTGTATCAAAGTGGCGTTTGTGAAGAGAATGTCGCTCACCGGACTGCTTTTCCTTTCTGTCTTATCTCACAGAAACGCAGTGTTGTGTGCTAAGAATTAACGTAACACTTCACCGCGTGCTCTTTGGTGGATTATGTGTTAAATGAATTACGTAATATTCTTGAAAAGATTCAGAAACGATTGCGAATCTGAACTTTTTCAGGACTGTTCTGAGAGGTCGATGTAACGACAGGTCTTTTGAGCAGTAAGCTGATAGGACAAGTGCTGACACATCACGTGGGAGTGGTGGAATGGATTCAATCAGGAGATTGTTTGGTCACGGGGGCAGCACGCTGTAGGCGGACGGCTGCATACCAGACGCTACCACGCAGAGAACACTATTGAAGACCAAGATGCTGAAGGACTATTCTTGCTTTCCCACAGTACAACTTTTGTAAATGCACCTTTAAAAGCCTGAACTACAACAACAAAGAAGAGCGGGGCTGGCCCGGTGAGGGCGGTAAAGGCCTTTTTAATGGTCGTGCGTCGAATCGACAGTGTACCCCCGCATCGCCCTCTGCGCCGGACCCTGCGCCGTAGTCTGACGTGTACCTCTCGAAAAATGTAACTACACGTCGCCTGGCCGTGGCTTGGTAGCGTTGCATTTCCCCCGACTCATTTCCTGGTTCTCCTTCTCCATAAACAACATGAAATCAAGGAAGGGGTTAACTTTTCCTGCTCCAGATTTCCCACCATGGTCAGAAAGCACAGGGGAGACACTTTGTTTCTCTCACTATGACTCTAGAGTCGCTACTCGCTCCGAAGCTAATCACCGTCACTCTCTCACTTCTCCCTCGCTCTACCACACACTCCCCACGCACACACACACACACATGCCGGCTCGATGCACACACCAGCGCACAAGTATAAACATCCGGCCACTTACGTAGGCTACGGCGAAAGCTCTGCGTGGAGCCTCCGCAGGACCATAAAACGGCCTTAAGGGAGCACGCGGAGCAACGGAACCGGAGCGAAGGTTGCTTCCGATGGCGTGGTCACCGAAGGAAGCAGCCATCTTCAGACGTGAAACGACCCAGCGGCTGGGTGAGTCAGTTTAACACAGCACAACCCCCTCTTAGGTAGGAAAGTATATTATGTCATCCAGGCCAGATTAGGTCTCACACTCACGTTAAATTGCAACACGCAGGGAAAAGCAGACCGGGGGATTAATGTTATGATTTAGGTTAGCCGTTAGAAGCCGTGTCGTTTTGTGTTACGAGCCCAGGTTAGCTTAGCTTTGTAACAGTACATTTAGTCTGTAGTTAGCGCTGCGTTTCTTCGAACGGAGTTCTTCTGATATACACCAGCTCGCAGCAGAACTGGACTGTGCAGCCGGATAGCAGTTCGTGACCTGCTTTTATTACTTTTCAACTTCATCTGTTGACTCCAGCCTTCTGGTTAGTCTTAGCTAAATCCCGGGACCTGCAGTTTATTTTTTGACCGCTTGCTCCCACCCGCAGCAAAGTTAAAACCGCTCGCTCCGGAAGGAACTCTAGCTCACCCAGTAGAGTGTTTCCCGCGGCCCTTTGCTGCATGTCGTCCCCCCTCTCTCTCCCCTTTCCTGTCTTGAAACTATCCTATCAATTATAGGCCATAAAACCCCCCAAAAAATAATCTTAATAAAAAAAATGCTCCCTCCAGCAGGATTCCAAGGGTATTACGATACATTTCTAGTAACGGTATAAAGTGCAACATTAGTGTGTGTGTGTGTGTGTGTGTGTGTGTGTGTGTGTGTGTGCGCGCGCGCGCCTGTGCGTATGCCTGTCAAGGTGTTAATTCCTGGTTTGTCCCTCTGTGTTTCCAAAGCGTTCTAGGAGGCTATGATCAAATCACAAAGTCTGTGTTGTGGTGTCTCGGTCCTCTGAAATCCTTTTTGACGAGCTCTCCAGGTTCCTCCTAAGGAAATTATACAAAAACCAAAAGAGTTTCTATTCCTGAGTTATGGCACAGTTGGCATCCCGTAAGTGTATGTGTGAGAGTCAGCTCAGTTGATGTAAGTATAGGTTAGCTCCATCGTACTATAATTAGGGTCGTCTTGACACTCAGCTATGCATGCATGTCGTACTGGTGCAGAGCTCTGAGACATAATCCAGACCCTGGTCCAATATGAGCGTTACACACACACTGTGGGACGCAAGCCAATAGTCAGATTGTCCTGAGATATTCTGGGATGGCATTGTAAACTCTATTTTAGTAGGGCGCTTCACTTGAAATTTCATTACTTTCTACATTTCTTCATTTAAATAAAAAAAAATCTAAATATGTGAATTATAGATTTGGTAATTTACTCGTGATAATATACCCCTTCATAAAGTGTAGTACACATTTTACTACTCAGTCATATTCTGAGCATGTTTCCTGTCATGTGGTGAATGCCTATAGAGGGAGAATGAGAATAATACTTCCAGGGTTTTCCCTACCATTATAAAGCTTATGTGCAGCACCCAAGCCATTTTGGTCAGCACCTAAGCCGAATAAATGTAAAATCAATGTGAGCATCAACACTAACTAAATTACTTTTTTTGTCGGATTTAATGATTGTAGTTGGTCCCCACTGGATTTCTTTAGAAAGTTTTGTCTTTAGGCTTTTTGAGTGTTATTTAGTGAGTGTTATGATCTGCTCTAGCTTTTTCAGCCTTTTGGACACAAATATGGTGATAATAATGGTCCAAGAAGATGTGAAATTGCATATTTTTTGTATTGAAAAACGTAAGGGAGGATCCATTAACCCCCCGCCAAATACATGGGAAAACACTGACTTCAGCTGTGGAGTCTGCTCAAACCATTCTGGCCCTGCTCTGCTTTTTAAGCAGTTGGCCAGAGTCCTCAGAAAAATAGAAATGTCCTAAACTGAATGTGATGGATGGAAGAAAATGACTGTGCCTACCAGCTCAGATATCACCCCCCCAAATAGTCTCTCTACCAGTTTTGGATAAAAAAAAATATATATATATATATATATTTAATCAGTGTTCCAAATTACTAATATAACTAATGTTTAAGCAGGGCCATAGCCAGGATTATATTGAGGTCACTAAGTCATCGACTACTATTTAATAGATTGCCATAGTATTTTGTACATTCACGTTCCCCTTAGGGCAAACTCAAATCCAGCCCCAAAATTCTGATCCTGCCCACATATCAATTTAGGTTCTAAAATCGATTTTGGTGCACCTAGTTGTGCAAAATTGGCCTATTTGTGAAAAAGAAACATTTAATTTACACATTGAAGATAAGCTATCGATAAGTAGCCACTATAGTAGTCATACAGTTCAACTTAAAGAGTCACTGTGCCTTCCACATATATGTTTAACATTAAAACATGATGTATAAATAATATATTAATATCCATTCATTTTCATCCATCCGGCCCAGTTTAACATGCAACCTAATTTATACAATATATGTACAGTAGTAGGGGTCCGGGGTCCCTACTCCATTTCTCTTTCAGCTAAGGGGTCCTTGGCCTTAAACACGTTGGAGACCCCTGCCTTAGGCCATCTAACAATGTTTGTAAATTAGGACTTTTGATACTGTTGTTTTGGAGTGGATTTTCACATTTTACAAACGAAACCAGAGGAAGAAATAAGAAGAATGAAGAAATAGAATGCAAAGAGGGTATGAAACCGCTGGTTTGTCTTTTTAATCATTTCAACATAACACATGACAACTCCAAGATACACTGTACTGTACAATAAGTCAATAGTTCTGTTGTTGTGTTCATCATCTCTTTGGATCAACCAATATACAAATCTGTCACTTCTACATTGCAGCAACTGATTGCATGTGAGATATGTAACAAAAAAGCAAGACTTCTCATTTTTCTTTCTTTTCTCCGAAGCACATCATTTATATAATTCTCCCTGTAGTTGATAAACTCCATGCTATATAAAATAGTGTAAGTGAATGGAAATATTCTATTTTCGTTCGCCTTTTTTTTTTTTCACCCTTTTTAATTCCAGAGGTGGCTGTTATAGCAAGTGATAAAAAAAAATAAAAATGGCACTAAAACGAGATACACAAAAGAGGTTGGAATGCAAGACTTACATTAAGCTAGAAATATATAAAACTACATGTGGATGCTGCCTGCATCAGACAGTACCCAGTTTCGTACTAAAAGCAAAACAAAAAAGAGAGGGAGAGAAAGAAAAGAGCATTATTAAAATCAAATCAGTTAAACTGATGAACAAATTCCCTTACAATGTTTGTGTTCTGCACCTAGTAGTAAAAAGAGGAAAGGGTGAGGATAAGTGCATCCCTAGTAGGTGCAGGTCGAGGTAATGGCGCTACACAGCCAAGCCAAGGAACAGAATAACATCAATGTCAGCGGAGGAAACATTTTATAGCAAGTGCTTCAGAGTCGCTCTCATTTTGGAATCGCCTTTTTGTCTCGGCTTACACACACATCTCTGCCAGAGAAAGAAAAAAAAAGATAGAAAAACCTGTGCAAAAATACTAATGGTAAGTTAAAACTGTGATTGATAAAAAGAATTGTTTTTAATTATCATAAAGTAAGTCTTAATTAAGTCTTAAGTAAGTTTGTAATAATTTTGTATGTATTAGCTGAAACTCAAAATTACAAAGATATTGAAAATGTTCACTTACTTAGTCTAAATTGTGATACTTATTCAAAATTTAAAAGGCTAAATTTGGACTTTGTCAGACATCAGAATTACTAGAGAATAAGGCTACATTTACATTGCTACGTTTTTGGTTTTTAAGTTAAGTTTTTGAGTTTTGAGCCGAAAGCGATCTCCGTGTACACAAGCGTTTTAAGCTCCGGTAGAAGAACTAATATACGACCAAAATATCGCATCAACGTTCTCGTACACTGGGCATAAACAGGAGGCAGCGTGGAGACTCCGCCCGCTGCTGGTAGTTGCCATGGTAACGTTAGTAGCTTTAGTCTCAGGAGAACGAGACGTCATGACCCCATGAAACGTTGGCGTCAGTGTCAGTGTTGCTAAAGGTCGCCGTTTGCGGCCATTGAGACTGCGACACAACCCCGGAGATTCCAAACCAAAACGTTTCCAAACGTCTCCAGGTTTAAGGGCTCGGAAACGCTAGAGCAGGGGGAATGCAAAGTGTAAACACAGCAAAAGATATTTGTTTTTAAACCAAAACGTAGCAATGTAAATGTAGCCTAAGTCAAATTTCGACTTAGCGTCACATAATGCTGACTTAGAATCTCAGAACGTTGACTTATAGGCAATAATTGTGACTAAGCAAGTCTTCCTTTTGATTTAGCACAGAACAATTTTGACTTCGTAAGTCAAATGTTTGATTAATCAAGGGTATTTTTATTTTTTATCTTGCCTATCTTTTTGTGTTATTTTTTTCTCTTTTAATTCTTTTCTTAGCAGAAATGTGCTTCCGTACAGATTGGCGTAAATGAGCCCAGAGACGGGGCCCATTATCCCCAGAATGATCCCACTATGAAGAACAACTGACCCAGTCCTGGGTGAATCACCTCTATAAAAAAAAAAGAAACGTCACCAATATGAGCGCAGGCGGTCCGATAGGCGTGACATCTGTTGTTGTCAGTGTTTCACAGCTACGTATACGGCCATGTTTTTTCACTTCGGTCTTCAGTTATCTAAAGATAATACTCCTTTTCGACTACGTGATGAGTTTATCTTTAGTAACATTCATTTAGCCACATCTGCGGCCACTTTGCAATGGGAAAACAAGTCATTTTTGGAACACTATGACACTATTCACACATAAGAGTCATGCTGCGTTCCAGACACAATTTTTAGCCCGTAAGTTACGACTTCAAGTCACGACTTGGTAGCGTTCCAGACAAAGTCACCACAAACCCTTCTAGCTAGCGGCTACCTAACGCTGACGTTAGCTGGTGCTAGCTGATACTAGCGATTTCTAGTCGGCGACATATTTTGGGCTTCATTTAATAAACATAACCTGTAGTAGTACACACTCGTATGTGTATTGTTTTGATTACAATGGGCGGAATTACTTTACGTTGCCTATTTATGTCTATTTCTTTCTATTTCTCACCGATAATCACCGGCGTCTGTACAGCATCAACAGGGGTCGCCATTGTTGTTTATGTGTGTGTGTGACGTCAAAAACTGTAACCAGGAGTACAACGATCTGGTACGAGTTCACGGGTAGTAAGTTACGGGTTTGACCGCCGTTCCAGGGCACTTTCACGTGTAGAAGGTTGTGAAAACACGAGTTACGGGTTGCCTGGAACGCAGCATCATTATCAGCATGTTGTTCCTTTTGGCAGGAACAACCAGTTCAGTGACCATGGCTGTAAGCTTTTAAGTGCTAAGTTTTGGGGTCACTGACTTCATGTCATTTTTTTTTTTTTTTTGTTCTTCAGTTACACGGTCTAAAAATGGCGTGCAGATGGGTCTCTGTCGCAACAGCGTTTTTGTTTTTTTTAATGGCAGGTTGTGGTCTGGTTGTGGCTTTTTTGACACTCTACTGACAACCGTCTCGTTTCTCGACCGCCTCAGAATAACAGATACGTTGTTGCTGTTCTCTTCCAGCGCTTGGCTATAGAGTTTGATTAGATACATTTATGAGAGAGAGAGGGAGAGAGGGAGAAGGCAAAGCTGGTTTACCCAAAAGCGAAGAAGGAAAAAAAAAAGTTACAGAGGAGAGAACAGGGGGGTGGGGGGGGGCTCTTATTTAGAAGGATATTAGTGAAAAGTCTATCAAAAATACTGTTATTCTTTTGGAGAAGAGAAATACACAAAGCTTGATAAAGTCTACACATCAAACTAATGGCACATACATATACAGGATCAATACAAAATTAAAAACATATGAACATATAAGCTGAAATTTTAAAAGAAAAAAATACTCTTTTTTTTTTTTTTTTTTTCTTTTCTTTTTTAAAGGTTGAAAGTGCTAGAATTCAGATTAGCTCACAGAAACCCAGGGAGGACAAACTTAATACATGCCAAAAGCTTTTCTTTCATTTATTTTGTTTGTTTTTGTCTTTTTTTAGGGCTAAATGAATATTTGTTACAAAAGTATAAATGCTCAACTCGATTGCTACAAATTTGGCTTAAGCCAAGAGGTTTTTTTCTTAAAAAACTACCTTTTTTTAAGATCATAATAAAGATCAAATTTAAATCTTGCCTTTTTATATATATATATATATATATATATATATATATATATATATATATATATATATATATATATATATATATATATATATATACTGTATATATATATATCATGTTTAAAGTCTCACAAAGGTGCCGACAGCTAATTGGTTTAGGATCAATAAAAGGTTTGATCATTTTTGCAAGAGTCATTCAAAATAATCAAATTATCAAAATAATGACTTTCCAGGGGGGGAGACTTATATATGTTTCAAATTAGTTCAGAACTTGGATTGGATTACAAAATCTACCATTTTAGCGATAAAGTTGTGATTAAACAGTCAGACTGTGGGGCGTGGGGAAGCTTTTTCTTACATCAGTGCTTGCTGATTCTGAATTTTTAGCTGCTCCTGCCTCCTGACATTAGACATATTTGCCTGTTTTAAAGTGATGGTTCGGAGTAATTTCACCCTAGGGTCCTTTGCACCATGACCTCGAGCCAAACACCCCCCCAGAAGCTTTTTTCACCTGGGTCGAACATTGGGAGAGTTAGCATTATCAGCTGAATAGCTTAGCGTAGGGGCTAATGGATCCACGTTTGTATCTCGTAAGTTACCCCACTAATAATGCCCGAAATGATACCAAACTTCTACACTAGTACAAATAGGTTATGTACTCATAAAACGATGGATTGGAAAGTTTGTAAGTACACCAGGAGTTTATTTAAATAACACTTGCCTGCTGGCTTCTGCGCTCTGCTGCTGCTGCTACCGGGCAGTAAGAGTGCTTAGGGATGTCTACAAATTACAACACCGAAAAGATACAATAAGATACAATAAAAATATTTATTAATTTAATGATTAAATAAGGTAATGTCTCCAAACTTACCTCAATTATAACTTGTCTCCTGCTAGTTATAATACAGCACTTACTTTAAAAAAATATATATATATATTTTTGTTGTGTCTCTTTTCGGTGTTGTAATTTGTAGACATCCCTAAGCACTCTTACTGCCCGGTAGCAGCAGAAGCAGCAGAGAGCAGAAGCCAACAGGCAAGTGTTATTTAAATAAACTTCTGGTGTACTTACAAACTTTCCAATCCATCGTTTTATGAGTACATAACCTATTTACTACTTGTAAACGTTTGGTATCATTTCGGGCATTATTAGTGGGGTAACTTACAAATACAAACCTGATCCATTAGCCCCTTCAGCTATTCAGCGGATATACGCTTAACTCCCCAATGTTCGACCAAAAAATGCTTCTGAAGGTTGTTTGGCTCGAGGTCGCGTTCAACTATAAACGCGAGGGCCATGAGCCGCTCATCGTCGGGGGTTTCATATCCTACAGTATTTTTTAAAAACATAATCCGATAGCATTTTGTATCAAGCAATTGTGCAAAAATGGAGTTTCTTCTCCCCAGGTTTTGGTAATAAAAATAAAAACAAATAAAAATGAGGTGATGTGTTGTGTTGTTTTTTTTTTTTCGAGGTCCTGTTTTATACAAACAGAAAATAATATATCATATGACAACAAACAAAACAAATATATGACTGGGAGCAATCCCCCAAGTTGTGCAGTCAGTCAGTGTCCCCCTGTGCTTTGAATGTCAAAGCCTGGGAATTCGGTGAAGGCGTTATTTTTTTTTTTAAGTTTTTCGGATATCGCCGTATTTTTCAGACCCTTTACCTTTGACTCTACAAAGCAGCTGAGAGAGGATGAGAGGGGGGGCGGGGGGAGTACAGAGGGGATGGGGCCTGGGGATGATGAACACTTTGTCGGTTCCGTTTGTGCATGTTTTCAGCTCACTGTCCATCTTGCAAAAAAAAATTAAAAAAAATAAAATGTAAATGTTCTAGTGGTCTACAGTTGTCGTCCATCACCAACCGTAGCTAAAAGCAGCAATATGTGTTTTATTTTTCATTTTTTTCATGAACTATGTTTTTCCTGGTTTCTGTCCTTTCTTTGTTGTTTTTTTACTCAACATTTTAATTGCGATTGGAGCTATAGGCAAAAGTGAACGAGGTCTTGTGATCTATGACCGGAACAATATTTTCCGTACAAGATGAACTATCCCACATGATGAAGGAGTTCAGCTCCGCGTGTGGCCATGGATACGCCAGTTGCTGTTGGTCATGCCACAGACCGAACGTTAGATGAAGAGCACCGATTTCACTTTGAAGCTTCGGGTTAACTTTGGGCTCAGGTTTTTTTTTTTTTTTTACTAGGCTGTTGGTGAATGGTTAGAAAGGATCTAAATTCCAAGACTTCCACTTGCCACTGAGCTTGTAGTGAAATCGGCTGGGATTTCACCACAGCGCAGGCGTTACATATTCCACTGGCTAAAAAGACCTACAGTCAAGAGATTTCGTCGGCCATCCATTGTCAGCATCCCAACAATCTATCTAGTTCAAATCCTAATTCTAACAGCCTTCTATAGATATTTCCCATCCACAGTTCTGATTCCGCTATACTATAACTCAAGTACATGTAAAGGTAAAGATCGGATAGGACAGAGAAAGCTTAAGGGAAAAAGCTAATACTTCATCCATTTTGTTGGATCAAAAATGCAAGATACACACAAATGTAAACCTGCCAGACATCAAAAAAACATCATCACTTAGTTTGAATACGTCTACCTAAAAATACACCTTACTGAGATAAAAGCAATAATAATAATATTCATTTTTGAGATATTTCGTACACTGCAATAACATTCTTTAACACATTTTTTTTTTACTCATCTGTCACTGAAATTCTTTTGTTTTCTTTTGCCATTCACATATGTCAGGGTTCATCATTACCTTGATGATGCATCTTTTTGAAAGACTGCCTAAAAGATGTGTTTGTTCCAAATATATATATACACACATATATATATATATATATATATATATATATATATATATATATATATATATATATATATATATTAGGTATGTTGGGCAGCCACGTAACTGCTGCAATTATCATTATGCAATTCTCAGGGGAATTTTGTAAAGATAACTGTTCGGAAGGGAGACGGGCGACAGAAGGAGAGTGAGGAGAACGTCTCTGTCTCAGGCAGTGAAAACCTCTGGGAGTCACGAGAAAGGAGACAAAACGTTTCCCATGGAGATTCCTAAAGGTTTAAGTGCCTTCTTCTGAAATTTCTTTTTTTTTTTTCTTTTCTAAAGTGCTTCTCTTAAGGAACAAGTAAAAAAAAAAAAAAAAAAAAGCCAGCGTGATATTACATCATTTTCAACCAACTCACACACTTTCACTCACGTTTCTTTCTCTTATTTTCTTTTCTTCTTTTGCTTAAAAATGTGGCCATGTGTGTGCGACTGTGTTTGGCAGCAAACAGGTCTCTCCTCATTCATTATCATGATAAGAGTCTGTTTTTCATTTAGTGAGCTATTTTCAATACAACTGACCTGACTCTAGGAGCACATCGGTTACAGTTAAAAGAAAATAAAAGGGACATCTATCTCGTTTAAAAAAAAATCTTATTTAAAGAGCACTTCTTTAGAGGCAGAGGGGGGTTTTGTGGCTCTAGTCGTCTAGAGGGGGATTTTAGAGTTAAGGTTCGATCGTTGGCTGTGTGAATGTCTATATCTCTTCATTCCTTCACTGGGAGGGAGCGAGAGAGCGAGAGAGAGAGAGAGAGAGAGAGAGAGAGAGAGCAGAGTCTCTCTGTACGGATTGTGACGTTTAGGAGTGGGTGGTTCAAAACTTAAGATGAGACACATGTTCTTACATTTGGAAAAGAAAAATAAAGTAAAACAAAATATCCACTTCAAACTATATATTTTTTTTCTGGGTCACAACAAGACAGATAATCTTCACTAAAAAATTATCTTAGATTTTTTTTTTTTATATTATTACTTAAAGTATGCAGTACCATGCCTTTTGGCCTACTGATCCTGCCCTCTATACTACTAAATAGGGGGATGGAAGGGGGATAAAAGGGGAAGTAAAAGGAAATAAAAAAGGATGGGTTAATACATTGTTATAACTATAGGATGGGGGCAGGGGGAGGCAAAAAGCCCAAATAAAAGCTCCTTCAACTTCTTTTCTCACCTTTTCTTTTTTTGCTCAAAGGGGTCTAACTTCCTTTTAAGGCTCAATCAAAAGCTTTTGTGCACTTTCAGATAAGGCTTCTAAGTGTTCATATGTGTATTTATTTATTCTAGTTCTCCAACTTCTTCAACAGGCCCTGTAAAAGAACCACAACCCGAAATATCCATACTGAGCTGAGGCTGGTATGGAGGCCATCTTGGCTGGGCCAAGGGCTGGCTCTCTCACTGGAAGGCCTGGTGGAAGCGAGGCAGCGTGGTGGTACTAAGGCTGGAGCTGAACACTGGTGGGAGGGGGTGCAGGGGTCCGAGGCCCAGACCCCCGCCGGAGCTCTGCTGCTCCTGAGGTTGTGGTTGCAAAGAGGTAAGAGGTGCTGCGGCGACCGCTGCGGCGTGGGGCTCGGCAGCGTGCAGAGATGAGGAAGAGGAGGAGGAAGAGGAGGGGGTCGCGGATGAGGTGTAGCCCATCACCAGCCCTCCCGTGCTCATGGGGGCACTGTAGGGAGGCAGGTTGAGGGGCAGGAAGCCCAGCAGGTGGGAGAAGTCCATGTTAGCAGCGCACAGAGACTCGGCGATCACCGCAGGGCTCTTGGACAGGAGGTGATCCCCGCAAAGCTCGTCCACCAGGCCCGAGGTGGACTCCAGTCCGTCCTTGTGGGGTGAGGCAGCAGCGTGTGGCTCTGCAGAGGGAACCGGGCCTGGAGAGCCACTCTGCAGATCCATGAGGAAGCTCTCCATCTCCACTTTCAAGGGCTTGTCCAGCAGGTATGAGGTAGATCCCAGCTGGTATTTGGGGGCTGGCTGGGGCTGGTGCTGCTGCTGGGGAGCCTGGGGCTGGTGGTGCTGGGGCAGCGGAGGGGAATGGTGGTGGTGGTGGTGATGGTGGTGATGGTGGTGGTGGTGGGAGTGTGGGTGAAGAGGACCAGGGGATTCCATGTGACAGCCCATGCCTATAGCTGCAGACAAGGGACTGGGCATCAGGGACGGGTGCGGGTGACCCACCCCAGAATTAGACATGGCCTGGAGATGGTGGGGGTTGTACATGCCCATCGGAAAAGGGGCCCCGCTGGGGAACGGTTTGCCCATCATGGGGTCTTTGTTGGGACCCATGCCGCACATCATGGGGCTGAGCTCCTCCTTCACAGAGCAAGGGGGCGACCCAGAAGCCAAAAGACCTAGCATGTCGGGAGGCTCCGGCTTGATCTTCAGCAGCTCCTGCGAGTGGCTCTTCTTCACGTGGCGTGTCAGATGGTCCTTCCTGCCAAAGCGCTGGGCACAGTACTGGCATAGGAAGTCCTTTCGGCCTGTGTGGACCACCATGTGCCGTCGCACATCCTTCCGCGTGTAGAAACGGCGGTCACAGTGGTCGCACGGGTGTTTTTTCTCCTTGGTGCCGCCCGAAGACTTCCCGGAGTGGCTCTTGAGGTGCTCCAAGAGCACGGGCGTGCTCTCGTAGCTCTGCATGCACACTTTACAGGTGAGATCCCCGGCCGTGGCAGAGTGCATGGCCACATGGCGCTTATATCCCAGCTTGGTGTTGTAGTGCTTCCCACACTCTTCACACTTGAAGGCCTCCTTGTTGGGGTCATGGGTCTGCAGGTGGTTCTTCAGGTGGTCTTTGCGGTGGAACATTTTCTCACAGAACGAACACTGATGGGTCTTCTGTGGAGAGTGTGTGGCCATATGCCTGGGAAACACAAGAAAAAAAAAAGAGAGATTGTAAATGGTAGGGGTGTTACACATTCCTTGTCTTAAAGGAACACGCCGACTTTTTGGGACTTTAGCGTCTGTGCTAAGCTAGGCTAGCGGTGGTGTGCGTCAGACAGAGTTAGGATACGCACGGAGATGAGAAGGGTATGTATGGACTGATCTAACTCTGGGGGATACGGTGAATAAGCTAAAGTCCCAATAAGTCGGCATGTTCCTTTAATTGGTTATGAAGTCTGTCAGTAGTGTGCATGCTAATGTGAGGCATGACTTCCTCTTAATCAAACCACTTGTCCACATAAATGAGTCACAGTGGTTTGCAGCCAGGACCCAAAATAGGTTTTGGAACCACTTCCTGGGATTCACAGTATTCCAAACATCCTAGTATGTTGATGAGTTTGAGATTAGTCCCTTAAACCTGCATTGATTGATTTTTTTTTGGCCACTTGAGGAAAAATACAAAGCTGTAAACACATAATTGATACTTAACAGTTGCTCATTTACACGTCCAGAAATTACTTACAGAATTAGCAATATTTTCATTAATTTAGAGTCCTGTTCTCAGCCAACTGATGAATGTAAGTCCAACATTTACTTTCTTTTTAGCTCTGACTTTGGTCTCCACCATCTGAGGGAAATGTCTGGCTGTTGAGCTCCTAAATACTCCACTAATGTATGGTACAGCTCTGCTTCACTCACTCTTTTGCTACCAGTACTTTTCTTTTCGTTTTCCACTGAAGAAGGTACCCCCTCAGTGTAGGCCTGATTCTCAGATGATCACCATAGTGACGCAACATATCTTCTTCAACGCGACACTCGCTGAATCCTTTCATCGGCAACCAAAACAGAGGAATGCCTGCGCTTTGTCAATTGTACGGCATTGTGTACGCGGTAGTGTACCGTGTAGTGTACCGCGTAGTTTTGCAGGCTGCCATTTAAAAAAAAATCTGGGTCAAGTCAATAAAAACATTGCAGTCACACTACTCAAGTCACTACTTTTTCAGTCTCACACATGTTGAATAAAAGTCAAAAGTATAGCCTTTCTAAAGTTGCTCAATGAGGATTTTAAGAAAGCTAAAGAAACCATGCCTCAGGCTGTATTTAAAAGGATGTGAATCGAGCGATATGATTAATTCTCAGTACCTGAAGAGTTTGTATTTGGAGCTGAAGGCCTTGGGACAGTGTGGCTGTGAGCAGTGGAAGGGTTTCTCTCCTGTGTGACTCAAGGCGTGCAGCCGGAGCTTCTCCTGTGAGGCGAACAGGGCCCCGCACACCAAACACTCGTTCCCACTCGCTTTCCCTACCCTTTCTCCTTCCCTCTCCCTCTCTCTCTCTCTCCCCCTCTCTCTCTCTCTCTCTATCCGTGGCAGCGGGGCGGTGCTCCCAAACAGCTTGGCGGCAGTCCGTCGTCCCTCTTCCTCCGGCGTCAGTGCGGTAATACGGTGTGAGGCATCGGCGGCAGCAGCTGCCATGGCAGCCCTAGAGTGCCGCTGCCATGAAAATATACTTGTGGCTCCCCTGCCTTGCAGGCTCAACTTGGGAAGTTGTGGAGGGAGGGGAGGGGAGGGGGGGATTTATCGAAAAAAGAAGATGCTCAACAGCTCACAGGAAGGGCCAATGATCCAGGTAAGCCAAAATCTGCGGTGAGATAGAAAGTGCATGCTTTGAAGCTAACTGCTAAGTTAGATTACATTAGACATATTTTTCACATAAAGCCAACTGTTTACCTTTTGAAATACTACTTGTCCTTCTTTCGTCTCTGCACTTTTCTTCTCTCTCTCTCTCTCTCTCTCTCTCTCCCCTCTCTCTCTCTCTCTCTCTCTCTCTGCTTCAGTCGCTCCTCTCCTTCGCTCTCTTGTTCTCTCCTCCTCACCCGGTCCCAACAGCTATGGTTGGCGGTGAGTGGGAAACACTGCTCTGCATTTTTACCGTCCTGCAAGGAGAGAGCAAACATGACAAACATAAAAGGTAAGTTAACAAAAATGTGACTACATGCATCCTTTTATTTTAAAAGCTTTGACAAAATTGTAACAAAATGCACTGATGTAGACAACAACTCAAAACCTTAGAATCTGAGCATGTCATTTGCAAATTACACTTCAAAAGCAAGTTTCCTCTGAGCTCACTAGGGGGAGCTGAAAGTCTGACTGACATGACACGCGCTGCAAAGGTTTAGCAAAGTCAATGATGACTCCCAATCACAGTCACAGCATAACACATCCGTACTTGTATAGCCAAACGTGTGAAGATGGAATGCAATTACACAGCCTCATCATGTGTGTCTGCAGATGACAGCACAGTGCACAAAGCCAGCTTTGTGTGTGTTTATGTACATGTATGTACTTGTTATGAAACGGGTTAAGGCTCCTGTAATCCTTGGGGGAAAACACACAACCCTCAGGGTAGAGAGAAGGTTGTGGGGAGGAAGGGGTGGAGGGGGTGAGGTGGGTGGTGGGGGTTGTTTGTGTCACAAACTCAGGCTTTCTGGAACCAGCACTACCTGTTAACCTGAATTCAACAAATTCTTTACAAAAGCAAAAACAGTCGCACACTTTGAGGTGAAAAAGTGGACAGAATGACTGAAAACTGCACTCAAACAGCTGCGGTTGTTTATTAAAATAAACCACAAGCTATATTAACTCATGTTCCAAAAGAGACTGCTGAACTCTCTCTCTCTCTCTCTCTCTCTCTCTCTCTCTCTCTCTCTCTCTCTCTCTCTCTCCCTGTCATCTCTGCATTCCCTTATTTACCCTCAGTGACCTGTGTGACTCCTGCTTGCTAACACACCAGCTAAGTCCAAGGTTGAGCGGACACAGCGCTGAGCACAATGTTAGCCGCGCTCCGAGCGCCAGTCACGTGAACCGAGAGAGCATGCAAGTCCCGTAAACACGTGGGAATATGTGACAGAATGCACACCAATGCGCCATGTCTGCACATACATACATACACAACTCCAGATGTAATGGCATCCTTTCTGTGTGAGAGGTCAATGAGTTGAGAAAGACAGTAAATATCTTGGAATCTGCTCTGAGTGCTTTTGCAGATGCTCATATTTACATGTTTACATAGAAATGCACAACCGCGTATCCAAAGGTGGCTAAAACATGTGCATATGAGAGTTTTTGCGTCTGTGTGTTCATGTCATTTTCTTTTACGACACAAGATGCACATTAGCACATGCTTGCCTGTGTGCTCACGTATGTGTGTACGTGTGCATACACGTGTGTTTGTTCTCGTAATGTATGTGTGTTTACAGCGGTGGTTAAGAGGACCTGACAGCTGTAGCATTGTGTGGTGGTCATCACCCAGCAGGGAGGGTGCAGGGGGGTGACACCCGTCCCATTGACCACCCTCAGGGAGCCCGGCTCTATTGTGCAGCCTACCCACATCGCACATTCCTGGCCTGAACCATGCCGTGTCTCCCTGCCTCTCTCCTCCGCACACAACAGCACATACAACACACATAGTTCTGGTCACACCGAATGCAACATCATGTAAACCCCACCCCCACCACACACACACACACACACACACACACACACCCCAAGCCGGTATGCTCAAATGCACTCACAAAGGCGCGCACACAGACAGCCAGATACAGTACAATGAAGAGAATCCACACCATCAAGTTACAGAAATAAACCAAATAGAGCTTGAACACAAAGGGCACACCATGACAGACCATGTGGAGCGGTAACTTCACGCACGGATGCCCTCAGGCCTGAATGAACCCAAATGACTGACCTATACAATAGTATCATGCTTTATGCATTATGTATACATAACAGTAAAACTCTATTTTCAATGAAAGTGTCTACATATCTCACTGTTTTGTTACCACACCACTGATCGTTAACCAATACCACCTTAAGCAGTGATGCTTGGCTTTATACACCAAGGGCCAGATGTACGAACGCTTTTGCGTCCACTTCAGGCGTATGTGTTTCACAACGTGAGCGTAAAAGCATGGCAAGGTATGTACAAACAGGCCGCACTGAGGTTAAAGTCGCGGGAACTGAAAATGGCAAAAAAAAGGTTTTCCGTGTCATGCTTATGCATTCACGGGAGGGTCAAGGGGAAAGTGGGAGTTTCCCAAAAAGAGATGGGTGGGGAAACGTGAAGTGCGCCTAATTATGTATTCCGCGGTATGTACAAAAAACGCCTGTGAAAGCGCGCCGCTATTTTGTGGTGAAAATTCTCCGCCTCTTAAAAGCAGGTGTAAACCAGCCACAAGCGGGTTCCCTCGCCTCCTGGTGAAATGGCAGCAGTAATCCGAGCAAGACGAAGACATAGGCCAAGGAGACGAGCTGAAAGGATTTTTGCCATAAGGATCACACTTTTTCAGTTGAGTGAACACAAAATCATTAAGCCTTACAGATTAAGCAGCCATGCAATATTACAGTTACTGGAAGAAATCAAAGATGACATCGAATCTCCGACTCAGCGTTCACATTCCATTCCGGCAGTTGTTAAACTCCTCGCTACATTACGGATATTGTACAAGTACTTGAAGCTTTGCTACAGCGCAATTTATGGTATCGTGGGCGGAGAAAGGCGCCGATTACCCGATGAACTGCAGGTTTGGTAAATACGATGTAAGGTGAAGTATCACAGCGTGCGCTTTCTGCAGGTTGGCCATGGCGCTGATAATGCTACATTCGCAAATGTACGTTCATCTGGCCTCAAGTCTTTTTAATGTGTTTTTATGCCCGAAGCAGGACATTTGAATTTCATTGTCATGAAATACTGATATTTAATGGTAGAATTCTGTGCTTATTTTAAACAGAAAAAGTTTTTATTTCGCAGTGTGTGACCTTTTGTCCAAAGCAGATATTTTGACTTGTCACAATAACAGCAGCTCAGGTGTTCCTTAACAATTACATACATAACATTAACAATGGTTCCATTATTTTCAAGTGTCCCAGTAAGTCATGATGACAGTGTGAGAGTGAGCCAGCACGCACAATACCAGGAGCCTGAAACAGAAGCAACTGAATGGAATTCAGCCATCATTTATTTTACTATTTACACCTGTGCTTTTACTACTGTGATGTGTCAAAATGTCTCTTGTGGGAAGCGCCTGTACACTTCAGTGCAAAAGGCATCAATTTTACATTCTTTTGTCGGCTTTAAACTGCTATTTCCTCTCCGAAAGTCTTACATTTATCAATGCTACAATATACTGCAAGAACTGGCGTAAAAGCAGTAACTATAACAGACAGCTAATGTAGGAAAGCTATACCAAGATAAAGCTAGCTGGTGAGATAGCCAAGGCTAGCCTTAGCTAAAGCAATATGTACTTGCTTTTTTTCCTCCCTAGTTCTCGCTGTAACTGCAAAATACTAATTTTGATGAACTAGCAACTTGGTAATTCAGTTTACTATCCAACAGAACTAAATGAGGCAGTAGCCAGATCCAATCACGGTGTAGAAAAATACAGCTAAACTAGTCCTGCTAAATGTTAACTAGCGTTAGCTTAGCTCAGCAGAGTAGCAAAAACAACCCGCTCAGCTTTTGACTCCACTGTAATTCAGAATTTGGTGTGGTTAAATCACTTTTAAATCATATATAACCGGGCATTAAATTGTACATAAATTTCTATGTTGACAGAAATTCTAACAGCTGATAGACACACACGAAAAACTTTCTGTTTGCTAACCTGCAGTTTGCTAACCAGCCTGAAAACATTTTCAAAAAAGTACTTTTTCACAACTTAACCCTTGGTGTAGTTACTGTTCTGTGACTTTGTAGGGAAAAACAGGCCTACATTAGTATGATTAGTAAGTTAGCACTCAGTTACAATTGAGGCATGTGCTCTACCATCATGAAGCAACAAATCTCTACACTTCCCTGAATATTGTACATCACCAAGTACATTCTTTATCTTTTTCTCAGTCAACCAGTGTCATTATTGATTTTCTATCAGCCTATTACAGTTTTTTTCAATTGCTAAACAACAGTGGTCACAATTGAAGTCACATGTGCAAAACTCTAACTACAAGCAGCACTACCACCAGTCATCTGAGCTAAACAGTTCACATCACCTGCAAAACTCATTCCAAGCAACACAACTCTTCACACACGTCTCAAAACAGGCTCAGTGCAGCCAAACACTATGCACAAGCCTCACTGAGATAACACACACTGTCACTCAGAACACACTGAGTAAAAACACTAGCATCAAACACCAATACAGAAATTACAAACTTTCTCATCTTTACAGTTTGAACAATTTCAGTGACTTCACACTACTCAATAGTGTCTTTAAAGAAAATATATAGATTTTATAATATACCAATTTTCACGTAAGGTAAACAAGAAGGAATGAAAATCAGCAGTTTGCTTCAATATAGTATTTTGTCTCTAGTAATTTATGAAATTACTGGAAAAAATTAAAGGTTGCTGAATAGATCAAATAGCAAGTTACCATTTTTATTTTTATTTATTTAAGAAAAATGTTTTTATGTTGTATGTCATTGAGGACCACAATGGAAATAAGTCCTGGACTTTATTGTGTTTTTATCCTCGATTGTATTTGATGTTTTTTTTTTTCATGTGTAAGGCATTCTTGATACAATTAAATATATCAAATTAAATCAAATCAAAAGGTGCATAACAGTAACAAAGAATAGTGTGACTAATCCTGCCTCTCTCCAGCATCATGCGGTAAGTTTCTTCATCACACTGGATGTCTGCATCATCTCTAAATAAAAACAAATGTGGTGTTTCCATTGCTTTCACCTCCATTGCTTTCTGAAAAACAGGAAGTCCTCAGTTTTACTATAGTAAAGGTAGTGGTTTTCACTTTTGTTTGTAACCTCAGACATCTTACCTGGACATGTTGGTATGTTTTGTGTACAAAAAAGGCTTTCTGAGCTTTCTCTACTGTATATAAATACCGTATATGTTCACTAACTAGCCTAAAACAAGACACCTGCTTAGGCTTTCAGCTAAAATTGCAATCAGCAGTGTTTGATAGGCACCAGACTGAAATCTATTCTGTTTTGAATGTGTGGTTAACAGTTTTGACAGCAGTGTGTTAGCATTTGAACAAAGTGCTGTAAATCTACAGTGTCGTGCACGTTGTGGTTAAAGTCATGGGATAAGTGTGTTGAGTTTTGAAAACTGTGTTCAAGCAATGACAAACGATCTAGAGTTTGGTCCACATGAACTGCTGCTGTGCAGACTGTAGTTAGAGTTTTGCACATGTGGCTTCAGTTGTGCCTACTGTCGTTTAGCAATCGAAAAAAAAAAACTGTAATCAACAACCTCTCTCGTGTTTCTACAACTCAATAAAGTCTTCAATCAACATGGACCCTTTTTTCCTATGTTTTTGTGTCTATGTGACTGATGGGAACAACAATCTTTGAAATTGGTCCAGTATGGACCTTTTTCGCAGCAGACATTTGGACTTGTCATAGTAGAAAAAGCACAGCTAAAACTGATAACCTTAACGATGGCTCAGTTCCATCAAGTGTCCCAGTAAGCTATTTCAGTGAGTCAGCATGCACAGTACCAGGACCTCTCCTAAGTGGAATGCAGCCATCATTAATGGTTTTGAATACACCTGTGCTTCTCCTACTATGACATGTCAACGTGTCTGCCGTGAAAAAGGTCTATTAAGCGAGAACGCCGTGAGCAGCAGCCGCAGACCGGGCTGCAATGTTACCCTATGGGGCAACTGTGCATCGTCAATTTTGTCTGCTAAAAGTGGACTAATGAAGTGTATTTCACAACGTTAAAATTACTGTTAATTTACATGGCGTCTGGTGGCTTTAGCGAACACAATTTTGCGGATGTTTTTATGTTTAAAAAAAGGATCTTACTCTCTAACAGAAAGCCCAACCGCCATAGAAATGTGCACAATTGCCACGTAACTTACATTGTAGCTTGTAGGCTATCGCTGACTGCTGACAGCAGCGGTCTTGCTTAATAATGGACCAATTTTGAAGGTTTGTTGTTCATATCAGTCACTCAGACACAAAAACATAGGAAAATAGGGTCCAGTTTGAAAAAAACTGAAGTTATCCTTTAATGTAAAGAGCGACCAGCGTGTGCGTTAGTAGGTTTCTCGCATGTCTCTCTGCAGCACTTCACACTCATGTTCCCCATTATGTATCAATCAACTAATGAAAACCCAGCTGAGGTTTCTCTCATGTGTTCCCACTCCACATGTTTAAACCCCTTCGGTTCGCTCACTGTTCCCCCCCCCACTGTTATGTTTGTACAGTAAATCCATCACCATCCGTCTGCAGCTACAATCAACTGTGATGATACAGTACGAGCTCCAGATGCACTCATGTTCAAACACTGGTCTCACACACTCAACACTTGTGTCTGCACACGACAAACAAGCAACATTTAAGTGGAAATATGAACCAACTGTAACCAATGTATATTGTACATGTATTGATTTATTTTTTGTATTCTCATACAGTGATCTGTTTTTGTTTCAAAGGCCATTTGTAGTTTTCACAGCTTTAAAGGGTAACTACTGTTTTTGCAACCCTATTTTCCTATGTTTTTGTGTCTAAGTGACAATAAAATGTAAAAAAGATATTTCATTGATTTTTAAATTACTTAATTTAACATGATCGCAGAAGGTGCAACATGTAGATGCTGCTATTAAACTGAGACATATCAGACATTTCAGTTCACGGGAAAGTACTGATATTTTTCTATTGGATATATGGAATTTTTTTTATTATTATAACTTTAGCTTTTGTGATACATGTTCTGTGTTTGACTGTTCAATGTGCCACGCTTATTAAAAGAAAAACACTTATTGCTGGCAATTCATATCTATGTTCTCATCCTTGCATACGAATATAGAGCTGTTTTGATGGTGTCTCATGTTATAATGATCCATGACATGTTTTATCAGTTACACAGTGAATATTGAACTTTAGCTTAAACGTTTAAGAAAAAAACGCAAATCCAAATAGCAATTAGATGCTTTCCCCAAATCGTTCAGCCCCACTACAAACATACTACACAGGTTATAGGTCAGAGCACACAGTGCTTCCTAATCAGGGCTTTCCACCAGCACACAAACAGCCCAACTGCAGCCATTTCCACCCACTTATCACACTTTGCCCGTCATTGCAGTGATCACAGAGGAAAGAAACATACTGGCCGCAGGATGGAACTTCATTCCAAAATGGCAGATGCCGCTACAACAAACACCCCCCCAGCACATTCACATGGAACCTCTGCTTACTTCTCCTAATCAACAACGTTGAAGGCAGAATGGAACCGCCACTTTCCAAACCGCCCGGGTGTCTTTGGTTTCTGTCCTGGATGAAAGAGCTTCCACATTCCTTTCCTGAGGGGTCAGAGGTCAGCCTCTGCACTGCCTGCCTGCCCGCCTGCCACGGCTCCCGCATGCTGAGTGACTGGTATTAACCCTCTCACTGCCTGCCGCAGCCATACTGAGTAACATGTGGGAAAGGTTTCAGGGTTTGTCAGATTCTTTTTGGTGGTGGTGTTGTTGTTGTTGCCGGGCCAAACCAGGCCAGCCTGTGCAGAACCGTGATCCACATGGCTACAGAACTGCTTGACCTAACTATACAGTACAAACAAACTAAATATAGAAAGTGAGTTCACCATTCGGAGCTTAGGTGACAACAGCCGCAGATGGTTGGTGTGTGTGTGTGTATGTGCGAGGGGGGAGGGGTTTGCACAAACTTTTGCTCTAAAACATAAGAAAAGATAATTGACACAACTTAGGAATGTCACGTGCTGTACGAAAAACAGGAAACTGTAGAAGGTGTTTCATTAATATTTGACTAAATGCCTCTAAACGCTAAATACAAAAAGTAGACTCATAAAACGGTGTTTTAGGCTGTGACATTACGTGAAAAGTGCACATTTAACTGCACGTGTTGTTATCAAGCAAAATGGCCGGTGCTTCCAAGCGTGGTGATTGTTTCTTAAATTTTAAAAAACTTTTATATCAAGCACACTAACATCTTTTTTCAGCGGCGGTGTATTGTTATTTTATAGTTTTAGACAGCTCTCGGGTTGTTTTAGGTGACATTTACCTTGTTTTTAGGGGCAACCTTTTTATTAAAAATGTTATTTAGGATTTTATAGTCACACTTGCGTTGTTTTTCTGCCATTGCTACTGTTTCTGCCTATCTCCAGTATAACAGACTTGAAAAAGAGATTTTTAATAAAAAAAACAAAAAAAAACATGAATAATAATAATGAATCAATTGTCAGTATGAAATATAACAGAATTATCTCATTTTTCGACCTTTTGAAATTACGTGAAAAGGGTTAGCGGTTAGGGCTACGGTTAGGGTTATTTAAAAAAAAAAAGTTGCTAAACACAACATTAAAAGACCCCCATTACAAGCATGTTAAACTTTAACAACATGTGAACAATCAGATGGACCTGGAGACGGACTGTGGCAACGCAGGCAGTTCTCAAAAGTAAATACGGAGTGGTAGAAGCAGCTAGATAAGGACTGAGAGAGTGTGGGAGAAAGCTTCAGCAAACCAAGTCAAAGATAAAGAACGGGCAGAGTTAGCCTGAGAGAGACAGAGAGTGGGGGGGGGGGGGTAGAGATTAGTGCAGGGCAGAAGCGAAGTGAAAGAGAGAGGGATAAAGGATGACAAAAAAGGGAGGGAAAAACTGGAGTCACTTGCAACAGTGGAGTCAGGGGTCTTTGCAACAGTCAAGTGACTCCGGAGAGAGAAGAGGGCGGGTGGGTGGTGGTGGTGGTTGGGGTGGGGTGGGGGAGGCGGGGGCAGGTCATGCTTTACTAACTTCTTTGACCAGAACTGGAAGCCAAAGAGGATGAAGGCCGCATGGCCGCCTTCAGCTCACTAGGCATGGGTCGGTATGAAATTCTGACGGTACGATAACCTTCAGCAATAACATCACGGCTTCACAGTACAGGATACAACTGTGAATTTTGCGCATGTACAGCTTTAAAATGTATTATTTTCAAATGTCTGGCTAAAAAAAAACAACACTGAACACTTTAAAGATTATTTTTTGGGCATTTTCAGCATTTATTTTTTATATAGGACTTCAAAGGGGAGAGAGAGGGGGAATGACATGCAGCAAAGGACCGCAGGGCGGAGTCGAACCTGCGGCCACTGCGTCGAAGAGTAAACTTCTATATGTGGGCGCCTGCTCTACCAGGTGAAGCTAACCAGGCACCCAGGGGAGAGGGATTTCTAAACTGCACTTTCTGTCACTGACAAACCCAAAGTTACGCCCTTGCTATTACGTGAGCCCAGTCTCTGTATGTAACGTAGAGTTTTTCCTGCCTGCCTTTGCGACGTGTAACGTTGGACAGCCAATCACAAACATTATTAGATCTTGGTAGAAGTATGCGGCATGCTTATTAGCTCACTGACGCTAATGAGATTTACTCCCTAGGTATTGAAATTGGCTATTGAATGACAAGGCATTTTTCGATACTTGATACTTCAGAGGCTATTCCGTCCGGTGCCTAAATAGTATTGAATTGGCTACCCAGCCCTACATAGCCCATACATAGTGATTTTACATTTTAAAATGACTTGGCAGGGAATTATCATTAAACCTGGAGAGGCAGCAGACATGAAGGCAGAGTGAGAGGTCTGTAGCGGCTCTAACCCCTCATCCATTTCAACACTGTTCCTTCTCTCTTTCTCTCTCTCAACATCCCTCCTCCACTCCTCCCCCCAGGTTTCAGTTCCTCTCCTGCTTGTGACCCAGGGTGAAGCTCTACATATGGAGGAAGGAGCAATAGAGGGGTGGAGGGGGAGAGGAAGAGTCCCCCCACACACACACACACACACCCCACACCAACCAGAACTTCGCTCTGCCATGCCAAACCCTCACCCATCCCGACAGTTAGTCCCAGCCTCATCAAGCCGGGATGTGGCCATAAAACTAGCACCGCTGCCCCGGTGTCCTGGCTAAAGATAGCCCAGGCTGTGGTCTGGCTGGTGTGTGGGGGGGGTGGCGGAGGAAGGCAGGGCTCATCTAACTGTCACCAAGAAACACCTTCACTACTGCTGCCTGAAAAAGACGTTTCCCTTTAACTGTTACTGTTTTTGCACTCCTTTAAAGGCTACCTTTTAAGTTGGAGACTGTCCTCTCACGAAAAATGCTCAAACAAAGCAAACACAGGACTTTCACCCAGGAGACTGGGGTTCGTAAACGGTAGGGGTGTGAATCTTCACTGGTCTCACGGTTCATTTCGATTACGATCATCCTGTCGACGATTAAAATCAATTCAATCCCGATGCGTAAACTCCTAAATTTTTATTATATATATATATATATATATATACAGTACAGGCCAAAAGTTTGGACACACCTTCTCATTCAAATGCGTTTCCTTTTATCTTCATGACTATTTACATTGTAGATTCTCACTTAAGGGATCAAAACTATGAATGAACACATATGGAATGATGTACTTAACAAAAAAGTGTGAAATAACTGAAAACATGTCTTATATTTTAGATTCTTCAAAGTAGCCACCCTTTGCTTTTTTATTAATAAGGGAAAAAATGTCACTAATTAACAAAGCACATCTGTGAAGTGAAAACCATTTCAGGTGACTACCTCATGAAGCTCATTGAGAGAACACCAAGGGTTTGCAGAGTTATTAAAATAAGCAAAGGGTGGCTACTTTGAAGAATCTAAAATATAAGACATGTTTTCAGTTATTTCACACTTTTTTGTTAAGTACATAATTCCATATGTGTTCATTCATAGTTTTGATGCCTTCAGTGAGAATCTACAATGTAAATAGTCATGAAAATAAAGAAACACATTGAATGAGGTGTGTCCAAACTTTTGGCCCTGTAATTGTATATATATATATATATATATATATATATATATATATATATATATATATATATATATATATATACATACATACATATATATATATTACTACACATGGTTTTCATCAACAAATTCAAGCATTCAGATTTATATGAACTCCCCTTTTTATTGTATCTGCTCCTAAAAAAAGATACTTCCTAAATGTAGCGGAATCTGAACAGACAAAAGGTATAAAAACTAAAACCGCGGCAACCGGAAAATCAAAAAGTAACATCAGTAGGCAATAATCGATTATGGTCTGTCACTGCATCGCAACGCATCGAGGATTTTTTATTAACGCGTTAATCTCGTTGCGATTAAGGGCCGAGCATAACTTGTTAACTTTTAATTGCATTAATCGCATGCCACCATTTATTAATTTATTTTCACTTCACTTGGCTTCACGTCGTGCCTAACAGGCTACTATTTTGACCCTTTGCCGCACCTTTACTTATCATCAAGCTGTCATACTTCCTCCTAATACATCCTCCTGCTGCTGGCTGCAGGCATGATGGAGAAATGCAGCAGTAACACAATTCTGAATGGCGCTTTTTATTTTCCAAAACTCCCGGACGGCTCGTAGACAAGTCGAAAGCCATAGGCACATTGTGTAAAGACAAATTAAAATATCACCAAAGTACGTCAAGCTTGAGCTACCAGCTACGAGCTAAGCATTATACAGTTAACGTGACTCAGGTTGATGCTAGTGGGCTCAGGCAAAGCACTATTTTGGAGAGCTACTCGCCGACCTGTTGTTGAAACCAAAGTGCAAAGTGCAAACGCTGTCTCATCAACCGGTGATCACTGGACGTCAGTGAGTAATCAAAGTTATTTAGAAGTTACTGCACACTATACTGACTATGGTAAGTAGTGAAATACAACCAATGATTGGTTTAAAGGAATACGCCACCGTTTGTTGAAATAGGGCTTATCACGGTCTACCCTGGCTGCAGACAGGTGGGCCAATGCATTTTTTGTCTCAGTGCAAGTAATTAGGTTGTTTTTTTGTCTTTTGTTGGCTCACTTTTACTCACCGCATGCTAACCGGCAACATAGGATTCCATTCACTACGCTAAGCTAACTAGCGGTGGCGCTGCCGGTGTTGCACCAGACTAAAACGATGCATGCACAAAAAATGCGTTGGCCCACCTATCTACAGGTAGGGGAGACCGTGATAAGCCCTATTTCAACAAACGGTGGCGTATCCCTTTACAGGAATGCCAATAAACCAAAGCACGTTTTTCTCCCACCCCGGAATGCTGTGTGGATTAGCCAGACCCTCCTCCCACCAGCGTTGTTGAGGAAGGTCTGGCAATGCGAGACTAGGGTTAGGGTCACACCGCCTCAAAAGGGACTGACCGGATACATGTTTGGCCACCACAGGGTGACGTCGGGTTGCGTTTCTCCAAAAGTAGAATCCGTCTCAACTTTTTCTGCCGTTGCTTTTATTTTTGACTCCCCCCTGCGGCCCCCACCGCCGCAGCCTAAACGCACTACATCCATTCAAAATGAATGGGAAGACAGTCTATGTGAACACAGCCTAACACTACAGCTTTAATAGAGACACATTAACTATAGCATTACTTGTTAATATATCCATCCAGTGTGTGTGTGTGTGTGTGTGTGTGTGTGTGTGTGTGTGTGTGTGTGTGTGTGTGTGTGTGTGCGTGCGCTGTGTTGAGCTGGTGAGGAGGCTGCAGGGGTCAGCCAGGTTGTTGGGGGTGACACTGAGTGCACGCTGCCTTTTTGACACTGGGACAGTGTTTGTTAGACCACAGGGCACACACACACACACACACACACACACACACATATACTGTACATACATACATACATACATACATGCACACAAACACACACACACACACACACACACACACACACGTCCTTTTCTTATGCTTCCCACACGAATGCACAAGCCATCAAATCACAATCTAATTGAACATTTAACAATATGCACGCATGGAACAGCATACATAACTAATGGTAAATATTCATGGGAGCTGTAGTTTTAACAAAGTTTAACTTTGTTCAAATCACAAAGATTTCAACGTTTGCATAAGTGCTGTGGAATGCCAATTTGTCATACAATTAATTTTTTCAGAAAGCGAGATGAAAGAAATGCTAGATGAGAGATTAAATGGAGTTATAGAAGCTTGTGGAACCGAGGCTAGTTAGCTAATAAGACATTCAACTCTTAAATATCAGTCAACTCCAGGGCCATTTAGGGCTTCCGTAGTTTTACACAAAAATTCAGTTAGGCCCCCAGAGAGGATAAAGTTTTCAGAGAGGAAACAACGACATTACATTTCACTTTGCTGACATTTTTATCCAAAGCGACATCCAATAAGTGCATTCAACCATGAAGGTATGAACTCAGACCAGCAAGAATCCCATAGAACAGAGATATTCAACAAGGGGTTCGTGACCCTTAATGGGTCCTCAGAGTTAGTGCAGGCGGGCTGCCAAATTATATTAAAATAAATATTTTTTAGAACGGTTTTTTTTTTCATTAAAAAGGTCCAATATGTAATACATTTACTGTAATAAATCCAGAAATGACCCCAATGCGTCATCAGATATTAAGGAAACACGCTAAGTTGAAATACTATCTTTTCTGACAACAATGTTAATGCCAGTATTTTCTCTTTTTGAAATTTTCGTTCCGTGACGTAATTTCTGTTTTTGTTTTGGCCTGTGTGTTGGTATCAACTGCCCAGTTTGACAGCCAGGCCGTGTTGCCAGATATATTTGTAAAAACGTAAACCCAGCGCGCTACAGCTGTAACGTTAGTACAGCCATGAAAGCAGCAAACAAACGAACAGGATCAACGGAGATAGATTCTACCCAACCTAAATATAACGGCATGTTTCTAACGGGTTCCGCCATCCATTCCGACATACCCCCATTCCGACATTGACATCTAATTGTCGGAGTGGCGGCACTTCCATTGTTTTCAAACGTCCCACCACTCCGACAATTTTTGTTTCCATTAGGGTTAGGGTTAGGGGTTAGGGTTAGGGAATAGCGGCATGTCTGAATAGAAACATGTCGGAGTGGCGGCATGTCGGACTGGCAGCATGTAACCGTTTCTACCAGTTGCGTGACCAGAGACGTAACAAACCCCGGGTAAATATTGGAGATGTATGTGAAATATGGAGGCAGCTTGGAGCCCAAAAGGACCCAGAGTTGACTAATTTCCTCCTGAACAGGTAAGCACCAGCTTCAGGCTAATTTATCACGGCTACAAGGGACGGGCATTTTATGTCATTTCAACATTTGTTTACTCACATTTAATTATATAGCTAAGGTACCTGAGTTGGTTACTCGCAAAAACAATTGAGACACAGCCAGTAAAGTGATCCCGACTGGTCCTGGCAAACACCGCCATGCTAACCCTGCTAACTGCTAACGTTACCGGAGGACCAGGCAAGCGGGCCACGGCTGTTTACAACGTGTAGCCTGTTAAGCGGCCGTAGCCGACAACGGGGAGTTATTTTAAGCCAAGAGAGGGGGGCTGTAAACCTGGAAGAGAGGGCCGTGAGTTTGCAGTGTGTTTAGCGATTGTTGCCAAGCATTCTAAGCCAATAAAGTGTGTTCAGTCGGGTGGAAAGGCTGTCAATACAGCCAGCATCTAACGTTAGCTACTCCGCTGTGCTGTGAAGTAATGTCTGGCTATGTGAGACTAGCGTCTAGCAACATTGTTGTGGATGCTGCGGTCTCAGCCTGGCAACCTCTGTGAACTTCGAGTCTGAGGATGAGAGGGTGGGGGAGATGACTCTCTCTAGTATTTATAATTTGTACTGCAGTAACTATTTTAAACACTAGCTGTCAGTATTACATATTGCACCTTTAAACTAAAATATGTACAGTTTGATCCACATAAAGCCCTCAAAAAGAATCATAGAAAATCATAGAAAAAAAGCATCAAAAAGACCTGATAAAGTGACTGAAATATCTGAAAAAAACTTGCCATAAAACATGACAAGAAATGGCAAAACTTCAGAAAAAGTGAAAAACGCTGGAAAAAAACAAACAAAAACAAGGCGGGCCAAAATTATTATTATATATTATTGTGAATCTAAATTGATATGCAGGCCGTATCAAAATCTGCGAGAGGCCGGACTTTGGCCCACGGGCCTTGAGTTTGACACGTGCCGTAGAAGCAATTAGGAGGGACCCGAACACCCACCAACTTCCCTCTGCTTTACCGACTCATTCTCCCCTAAACATCTTGCATTTGTTTTGACCTCCTCTTTCCTGTGGTCCTCCCATCCTCCTCCTCCTCCCTGCCAGGGCTTCTTCTCCTCCATCTTTTCAACCCTCCATCCCTCACTCCTTCCCTTCGGTCGGTCCCACATGCCAATTCAAACACCCAGAAATCAGCCTGCGCTCATTAGGAGCCTCCTTTTCTCCTCTTCTCCCTAGTCGTTTCCCTTCCTTCGCCTCCCGCTGGGTTCCCCCACAGATGGCACGCGTTTTGGAGGCACCTATCAAAATAAGCACTCTAGTTTCAAGTCATTCCAGTGGGCATATGTGCGCGTAAAAGCTAGCACACGGCACACACTGCAAGACATCACCCACAAACATAAACCACATCAAAAAATATAGTAGTAGAGACGCTATAATTAGTAGCATCATCATCATTACTATCCCCACCTCTCTCTCTCTCTCTCTCTCTCTCTCTCTCTCTCTCCAAGCCCAGGCTGGTACCATCGGATTGAGAGAGACATCTGGGCAACACACATCCTTCTTTCAACGGTGATTGGGGTTTGGTGGAGACTAATTCGAAAATAAACTGGCTCCACAAACAAAGTCTAACAGGGCATCTCTCTATCTCTCTCACTCTCTCTCTCTCTCTCTCTGTGCTAATTTTCAACAAAGACACAGTTGAGGGGCATTATTATGGAACCCACGCAACTTCTAGGAAAGGCCCGCCCTTCAATAGCATTCACACACTACCCGATTTGTTCAGGTCCTATCCCCTGACCAGTCAGCTATCCTAACCATAACCATTCGAGGTCAATGCCTAACCCCAACCAATCGAGCTGCTTCGTAGGGCGGGCCTTTCCTCGAAGTTACGCGAGTTCCATAATAACGCAGTTGAGGGTGGTTGTACTTTGAAGAATCTCTCTCAGCAACCACCCATCATCATCATCATCAACACGCTGGCTTGGGCGTTCTCTGAGAAACGATGGGGAGGAGGATGCGTGTGCAGGTGTGTGTCAAAGTTGTTCTAAGAGATAAACACTCAACAGGGGTTATCACTCGAAAACCAATTCAAATTTTGATTGATTTTGTCAGACAAATACTAGTAGGGGTGGGGGGGGAATCGATACAGCATAGTATCGCGATATTTTCCCGTGGCAATACCGTATCGATACACAGACGCCAAATCTTTTATTATACAGTATATGTGTTGGTCAGTTTGTCTGCCTGACAATCCCATTTTGCAGCAATTCAATTGAAGTGAGATGAACAAACAGAGAAATGTATCTTTTTAGATAAAACAGATGTTGACAAAGTTTCCTTTTGGGGACATAATTTGAAATTGGGAAAAATTTGAAGTTGTAAAAAAGGTAATAAATTGGAATATATCGCAAAATATTTAAATGTTACAATAATATCGTATCGTGACATAAGTATCGCGATAATATCATATCGTGAGGCCTGTGGTGATTCCCACCTCAACAGATTAGAGCTGGGCGATACGGAGAAAATCAAATATCACGATACTTTTGAACAAATATATCGATGACGATATTGCGACGATATTGTAGGGTTGACTATCGGTGCGTTCATAAAAAATTTACACAATGAGATTTGTGATACATAATCACCAATAATGTGGATACAATGACTAAGTGGGTAAATGCAAAATAACAACAACAGATAGAAAATCTGGTAAGTTCAGAAAATGACATCACTCTACTGTAATGCAGCCTTTAAAACCAGGAACAGACACCACTTGTGTCATATTATGATGTTACGATATCCAAAATGTCAGACGATACCTAGCCTCATATATCGATGTAGATATAATATCGATACATTGCCCAGCCCTACAACAGACATTGATCCATTTTCTGTCCATCGCATACAGTTTGCATTTAGTAATCGACACAAATCTAAACTAGGCTGGCAGGTATTGGACACAGTTTTTGTGTAAAGCTGAAAATATGTGTTTTTTTATTACATTTTCAAAACGTTTAAAAAAACAAACATGTATCACATTATGTAAGTTTCACATCACATGTAAAATGTTTCAGTCTATGTGAAAAAATATCTTTTTAGGAGTAACATTAATGGGTAATGATTAGATTAGAAGTCTTATAGAAGTATTATCGGCAGCACCTGTTTACTGTAAGATGAGATCAACTTGATCTCACTGTTTAAACGCTATGCAAACGATGTAAAATTCAAGATTAGATTTAACTGTCAGATAAATGTAGTAAAAAGTACAATAGTTCTCACTGAAATAGAAGTATAAAATAGAAATACTCAAGTACTTCAACATTGTACTTACAGTAAGTACTGTACTTATGTACTTCCATGCACACAACAGATGATATTTATGATATTTACATTAACACCACTTAAAGCACACTTCATTCTCTTTACTTGTAGTAAAAAAAAACTGCAAAGTCAGAGCATTAGCTTGTGTGTGTGTGTGTGTGTGTATGTGTGTGTGTGTGTGTGTGTGCGTGTGTGTGTGTGTGTGTGTGTGTGTGTGTGTGTGTGTGTGTGTGTGCAGAGGTGATTCTGGGGAAAGCCCTTCTGGCAGGGAGTCCTGGCTGTGACACGGAGCTCCACAGCAGCCGGAGATGTGGGCACGGTGCCAGTGGGCGTCACGCCAATCGCCCCCGCCCACTCCCCCACCCCACCCGCCCCCCCCTCCACCCTCCCTCTCGCCAACATGTTTAAAGAGCAGAGCCTTTGCGAACACAACAAACATGCACACTTTTACAACCACTGGCCTCCTCCCTCACATACAACCATAACTAGGGCTGCACGGTATGAGGAAATTTTGTAATAGCGTTGTTGAATATCCCGATAACCCATCCCAAGGGGGGTGTTCCTAGTTGTTGTTGATTTTTTTCCGAGTTGCCTTTTTCGATGATTTTTTGGACAATCTTTCAACATTTTTGTCGCCTTTTTCAAGTTTTTTGCCAATTAGTTTTTTGAGTTTTTGTCTCCTTTTCGAGCTATTTTTGAACACCTTTTTTGTGTTCTTGTTGTGTTTTTTAAGTCGTTTTGGACAATTTTTCAGACATTTATGTCACCTTTTTCTGAAACGTTTTACCCTTTGACGTTTTTGTCTCTTTTTCGAGTTCTCGAGTTTTTTCCAACAATTTTTTCGATGTTTTTGGCGTTCTTTTCAAATACAAGCATACATGTCCCGGGACCTCCCTAGATAGTTGGAGAGCTCAACCCCCTCCAATGTTGAACCCAAAGTTACGCATTTGCGATAACCATATTACTTACGATACATAAACACATATTAAAGTGGACTCAGTCCTGTCTTTCTGCTGCTTTCTGTATTCATTTCCAACATTCTGTAACTGAACCAGTTGAACATTGAATTAAATATTAAAGGCAGCACTAAAAAAAAAATGTGATTAGATCTAGTGAATGCATACAAATAGGGCTGCAACTAACGATTACTTTCATTGTCAATGCCTTTCTTGATTAATCGATTACTTGTTTGGTCCATAAAATGTCAAAAAATGGTTAAAAGTGTTGATCAGTGTTTACCAAATCCCATGCTGACATCCTTAAATGTCTCGTTTTGTCTACAACTCAAAGATACTCAGTTTACTGTCACAGAGGAGTGAAGAAACTAGAACATATTCACATTTAACAAGCTGGAATCAGAGAATTTTTTACTTCTTTTTTTTTCTCATAAAAAATGACTCAAACCGGCGATTAATTTAATAGTTGACAACTAATCGATGAATCGTTGCGGCTCTACATTTTACGGCTATATCACAACAATAATTTGATGAAAGACTGACACGCATACAGACACACAAACGCACAGTGATCATTTAGTTGCTCTGATTGAAACGCATGCGGCCCGTGGTCTGAGCCGGTCCACCCAGCCGCTGGGACACTTTTGTTTCCCTGGGCTGCCACTGGCTCTCTCTGATTCAGATGGGGTCAGCAACAAACAATCTCTAAGTTTGGCAACGTCAGCTCAGCTTAAAACAACAGGCATTGTTAAAACGGGCTTTTGTTTACAGAAATCTACAGGTTTCAATAGATCCCACAGCCTTTCCCATGTTCCCTCTTACCTTACCCCTCTCTTTCTACTGCTAATTTCCCTCGGTTTTGTTTCTTGTTTGCCGATTGCCCCCCCCACACACACACACCCCCAACCCCACTCCCTCGTTATCCGTTCTCCATGTGTATTTTTAAACAATGTCCAGGGTAATGGAAGGGGAAAGGAGGAAAGCAGAGTGTGTGTGTGTGTGTGTGTGTGTGTGTGTGTGTGTGTGTGTGTGTGTGTGTGTGTGTTTTGCAGGAAAGGGGGGGGGGGAGGGTAAAGGTAGAGACTTGTAAAAATAACATTCTTGCATTAACAGGACCTTGAAAAATGGGCAGTGGGCAGTTTGCATTCCTTGGATTTTTTTTTGAAACTTGATCACGTTCTGAGAATTGGAGGCTGCCGGCAGCGTCAGGCAGATGACAGCCGTGCGACAAACAGGCAGGAGGGAAAGGAGAGAGAGAGAGAGAGAGAGAGAGAGAGAGAGAGAGAGAGAGAGAGAGAGGGAGGGAGATGGAGAGCGAGGGAACATAACAAGAACGAGATGAAAAGAGAAGAGAAAGCAACCAGCTGACAGAGGAAAAAAAAAAAAAAAAAAAGACTGAGAAGGCCAGATAACACAGATGTTCAAAACAGCAGCAGCTGATGCACATGCGGGGGGGGCATTCGAGTTCAAAACAGACCGTCTGTGCATCGGAGAGAAAAATCTACTTTTCGCACAAAAAAAAAAGCCACAGGCCTGACTCGATCGTATTAAAACAAGCACAGCTTCACCTTAACACTTTTGTTGCTCTGCAATGTTACGGGGCAAGTATCCAGTGCCAGAGCTCACAGATGAGTCTTTGTATTGAAGCGGAACAGTATACCTATTGGGTAACAGATCAGAGGTGGGCCGCCCCGTCTGGGACACAGGAGAAGGGGAAGCTACAAAACTAGGGCCCACGCTAGGTGTGCTATACAAATTGGGGAAGCAAGCGTACACGTAGGGCTGTGTAATTAATTGAAATTTGAATCCCAATTGCGATTTTGGCTTCTAATGATCACTAGTCTCGCGTTGCCAGAAAACGTCCTCCACAGCGCTGCGGAGGAGGGTCTGGCTAGTCCACACAACATTTTGGGATGGGAGAACAACGTGCTCTGGTTTAATGGCATTTCTTTAAAATCCCAAACACCCACACTTTTTATATATATTTTTATATATTTTATATACCATTTATAGTTAATGTCAAAAACTCCGCTGCCCGTATTATCACCAGAACCCCCAGCAACTGAACACATTGCTCCACTCCTCAAACAACTGCACTGGCTCCCTGTCCATTACCGTATTGACTTTAAGATTCTTCTTCTCACCTTCAAAAGCCCTCCATAATCTCGCTCCTTCATACCTCTCTGAACTCCTTCAGCCCTACACTCCATCCCGAAACTCTGCGATCCTCCTCTTCCTCACTGCTTTTCACTCCTTCTGCCCGCCTGTCCACAATGGGGTTTAGAATGGCCACTCGCCATCAAAATCACGGATAGATTGCTTTCTTGTAATTTTCTATGTCAATCTTTTAAATGCGTTTGTTTTGATTAAATTATATTTGCCTTTTTAACTGTAAGGTGTCCTTGAGTGCTATGAAAGGTAAATATAAATATATAAATTATAATATAAATAAAATGTATTATTATTATTATTAATGTAGCTGATTGGACCTTTTCCAGGACTGTGTGGGTGTAGTTAGATAGGTGGGCCGCTCAGTCTGGGACACAAGAGAAGGGGAGGCTACAAAACTAGAGCCTACAGTAGGTGTGCTATACAAATTGGGGAAGCAAGCGTACAGGTAGGGCTGTGTAATTAATCGAAATTTTAATCGTGATTATGATTTTGGCTTCTAATGGTCACAAAAACAGAGCACGATTATTTTGCACATTACGTTTTTGCAAGTAGACTCTTATTTTGTCAAAATAAAAAATCGATAGGGAAAAGTATTCAGGGGAAATTTCACAGTTCAACTTGTTTTTCACTGTTGATTTGTTTCGCTGTTTTTTTTTAAATTTCAATATATGCAACATCTTTCCAAAAGTCAAAAAGTAATCGTGTTAAATAAACACAATTTCAATATTGACCAAATTTTTTCTTTCCCCATAATCTAGCAGCCCTACCTACAGGTACTGTACCTACTAATGATTATTTTCAACATCAATTAACCTGTCCATTATTTTCTTGATTAATAATTTCTTATAAACAATGTCAGAAAATATTAGCAATTTGTTCATACACAGAACGTATTTTACTCACCATATAGTTGCATAAAATTATTTTAATCATCTATTTTATTCTTTTCTTCAAATTAATTGTTATGTGTTTTGTTTTATTGTTTTCTCACGTAGTTGATCGCTAGTTTTAGATGCATGTACATATGTGAACATACTTTATTAACGATCCCTCAAGGTGTAACCTCACCTTATATGATTTATGTGTATATCAATAAAAAATGGATCATAAAAAAAGAAAATGGTACGGTAAAAAACTACTGTAATTTCCCAGAGCTACAAATTCAAATTGCTTGTTGTTGTTTTTTAGATTTTTGAGTTTATTATTGTATATATATATATGACAGAGTAAAGCAGCAAATCCACACAACCAGATAAGTTTTGCTTAAAAAAGACGGAAATTTTACAAAATAATGCTGGTTAATAATAATAATAATAATAATAATAATAATCAACTCATTATTTCAGCTTCAGCACCAATCACATGCTACTTTACTGACCTTATTCGGTCCAATCCACATTAAATCACCTTTCTATGTCAATGTAATTTTGTGTTTCCGCTTTCTGCTACATTCATTACAGTAAGTGTCAGTGGGCAGCCTCCCAACTCAGTTTTAAGTGCCACAGCAGCCCTGGCCTCATGTTACCTTACATAAAAAATGATCCAAATGAGTTCCAGACAGTGTCAGGAATTTGTATCTGTAGCTGCTCACAGTTAAGGTATCGAAATAGTAGAATCTAGTTTCAGCTCTAGTATCTATTAATGAGTTGTAGACCCTTTCCAAATTAGTCTCGCATTGCCAGACATAGCGCTGTGGAGGAGGGTCTGTCTAGTCCATACAGCATTTTAGGAAGGGAGAAAAACATGCTCTGGTTTACTGGCATTTCTTTAAACCAATCCTAATCGTCTTTGGCCGCGCTAAGCGCCGGATGGAGCAACGGTGCCTCTGCAAAATAGCTTCGGGAAGGAACTTGTTTTGGTGGAACGTGTACGTTTAAAAGTTGTTTTAGTCGTGCAACAGAAAACTCAGATTGGACAGATAGTCTAGCTAGCTGTCTGGATTTACCCTGCAGAGATCTGAGGAGCAGTTAACCATAGTCCTCATAAATCCACCAGATTTTTGAATAATGCCAACACAAAGAAAGCGGAAGGTAAAGGACATCCGTCCGAAAAAGAGGCACATAGGCAGAATTTCCGGCAGCACCTGAACAATCCCGGAAGTGGAACGTCGTGGATATACAGTAGATTAATGAGTTGTAAACCTTTCCAAATAACTGCCACTTAATTTTTGATTCCAAAAGGTCTCCGTTTGTGCCCCTGCAGACTACAACGCTACCCTGAATTTTTCAAACCAAAACGGGGTCAGCAGCGTTTCAAGATGTCTTCGTTTTAGGGGCTCGGAAACGCCGTAGTAGTGTGAACACGAGGCGTAAACGTAGCAAAGGATATTCGTTTTGAAACAAAACACATTGGTGCGGATGTAGCCTGTGTCCACTACTTTGGTTCATGACCAAATACCTGCAATGCTAAGCTGCTAAACTAAGATGTCAACATTAAACATTAATTGTCAGGTTCATAAGGGTTGTACTTAGTGTCTGCACGAGCAGGTCATATCATGATCCTAGCCTAGGCGCATTTTACTAATGCGCTGTTAAAATAACGATGAAATGCTGCGTTATTGACTTTAGACCAGGTTTTTGTTGGTCAGTGGCGCGATCACTTCCCGCTGCCTCAAGATAGCAATACACCAAGAATGCACCTGAACACACCTCACTGTGACTACGTTTACAAGCTGTCAATTTTCGGGTTATGGTCGGGTTAAGGTCACTATTCGGGTTTCTGAAACATTCGGAATAACCCATTTACATGCGTGAGCAGAGAGAGTTACTCCTGTATACATGGCATTTGTAATCAAATGGCAATATCCCGACGTAAACGGCGACGCACGGTTAGCGTCTGGACGTAGCCTACGGACAACCTTAAGACGCAATAACTTTTCGGTCACCTTCTTATAAATCTCACTATCTCGGTACTTTCTGCCGTCAACAAAAGACATTATATTCATGGTTTTCACCACACTAATAAAGAAATTGGTTTCCTCCGCGGCCCAAAAGTGTGGTGCTGTGCTCGCCTCGCCGCATTTTTACCTCTACTTCTTGTTTACTTCCGGTATACTGCGAGTAGGTTTTCTGCATTGACATATATATATAACTATATTATTATAGTATATAATTATTATTATAACTATGTTTTCTGGCGCATACAAGAAGTTCCTCTACTCAAAAGACCAAGATTCCTTGCGAATAGAACATGCGCAGAACACAAATTAATGTTCCTTTTGATGGAGATATGCCGATACGCGTTTACATGACAAAAAATTTGGGGTTAGAAAAGGGGTAACCCAGGTAGCATATTCCGGTTTTTAAAAACCGGAATATGAGCATATTCGGGTTTTTGCCGGTGTTTACATGGCCGTGCGCGACCGGGTTATCGCTAATATTCCGGTTTTGAACGGGTTATTGGCTGCATGTAAACGTAGTCAATAAGACCAGCACGCCCATGGGCGCACAGATGGGCCAAGGTGCATTTGTTATTTAAACGACGTGGGCGCTGGACCGGAAATTGACAACTGCGTCGGTCTTAAACTAGCAAAGATACTTGCGTCGGGCTTTGCGCTGCGCTGGGTGCAACATAGGGCCCTGTGTATTCTCCGATATTATCAATCTGACTATTCTTCAGTTCAATACGGATATACAACTAGAGATGGTCAGATACCATTTTCTATTTTTTTTTGCTTCCCATTGCGTATCAGCCGATACCGAGTGCTGATCCGATACCAGCGTGTCATATATTTTATTATGTTTTAACAGCTGTATACTATACTATCCCTGTATGAATGTATGAATGTATGAATGTATGAATGTATGAATGTATGAATATCCCAGCGTGTCATATATTTTATTATGTTTTAACAGCTGTATACTATACTATCCCTGTATGAATGTGATATGATTTCTGTCACTGTTGTTCAGCCTGGCTCAGGTTAAACTCTTTGTGAACCATGAACAAACACAAACAATGAACGCCACAGAACTTTCTTTTATTCTCCAGTCAGTCATAACGGAAAAAGAACATAAAGAAACTACTTTAAAGTCGCATATAGTCCAGTCATTTCTGATACCGATACAGGGATTTTAGGCGGTATCGGAGGCGTTTCCGTTACTGGTTTCGAAACATCGTCATATACAACGCAAACAAAGAGAGAGAAAGGTGTAAGAAAGGAAGAAAGAAATGGAGTAAGGAATTGACAGGGAGTCTGTGCAGAGAGAGTGTTGAGCTCAGGAGTTATTTATTAACACATTTTAACACAGCACTTTCCTTCTCCTTTCTTGCAGCCCCCAGAGATAAAAACACACACTCTTTTGAATGACTGGGATGCCAGAGGGTGGTCTTCCACCTCACTACCTCTCCAACACTTTAAATGTGAGAGTGCGTGCAGGGGGGGGGGGTGTAAGGAGCTCTGTAAGAAGCTCTGTCTTTCTCTGAGGAAGGTTTAGGTTTCAGTTGGAGGGTAAAATAGTTAACAGATTGCCCAGCATCTGTAACCACAACTCCTTACTGCACAGCCATCCTTGGCCGCTCCGTGCCTACTGACACCACTACCTGCGGGACAACCTCCCCCCCCCCCCTTTCTCTGATACCAATTTTATAAAACTAAAAGAAATGACAACATTGCACATTACGGCACAAATATTTTATTTTTCAGCTCCTACTACGTGAGCCCCGTCTCTGTGTAACGGAGAGTTTATCCTGCGTGTCTCTGCGACGTGTAATGTTAGACAGCCGATCACAAACATTATTAGATCTTGGCGAAGCATGCTGCATGCTTATCTATTATTATTATTATATATTACTAAAAAGTATTGAATTTCAGACTGATCTCATAAAGTGGCGTATGTATGACACGCCAGTTCGTATGCCGTTTTTGCGTGTTATCAAGACGCATAATCGCTTTTTAGCGTGTTTATCAACGCCATTTGACATTGACCTACGTTACGTGTGAATTTTCGCCGTAGCGAGTAGTATGAAAGGACGTAAGTCCACAGAGGGAGGTTGGGTGGGGTGGTGGATGGGATCGCGTCCCGCATGTGGCTTTTTTCAACGTATTTATTTATTTTTGTAAATTTTTTTTTTTTTTAAGCCTTCCCCAATGTTTCTTTTTTTACACGCGTGTAACGTTTTTCTCGCGATAGTACGGTACGTTCTCGCGATAAGACGCCACGTGGTGTGTAAGTTTACATCCGCTGTATACAGCGTAGACATACAGTACACGTGGACAGCTCAAAATGCGTACAGATAACACGCCATTTGGCTTAAGGAAAGTGGCGTGTATGTTTACGTAAAGTCATGATGTCATGTTGTGAATTTGGTTCCCAGCCCTATGATTGAATGAGTTAGAAAAAAACTATTTTATTATATATATATTATTTTATATATATATATATATATATAAAATAATGGCCTGTTTAATCAGTAATCACTGGACTAGAGACAGAAAGAGAAAGTCGTGGCAGTAGTGTTGCTGCTCTTTTGTCTTGTGGTGCTCAACTGGGAGCGAGTGTAAAGGAACTTTATGATTTCATTTGTGTGTCTCTCTGCTGTAGTCTGTCCCTCTGTGTGTGTGTGTGTTTGTGTGTGTGTGTGTCTGATAAAGCGGTGCAGCAGATTTTAAATACCTGCTTTACATTTCAGACTCAGTTTCCTGCTGCAGTCGTTGGTCTGCGCTGATAAATCAGGTGCAGAGGGTATGCGTATGAATTTTGATTCCTTCCTTCCATATTTTGCACCTTTAAACAGAAATGCCTCACAATACATATTGCGCCACACCAAACTCAATTTTCTTCCATTTTACCTGCTCAAAACCTCTGTGCAGTCCTTTTAAAAAACAAGGACAAACGCAACTTAACTGTTGAACACCTATAAAAAGTCCTATAAAAAGCCACTCATGTTTTATTTTCAGAACTTTCTCTCATTTTGCCATTTTTTTGTATATACTTTACCTTCTTCATACCCCTAAAAACTGCTCAATCTCTGAGAACTGAAAACACTCTTTGGGTGGACTGCTCAGAGCTCATTTTTCCCAAAAAAGGCAAGTAGATAAGGCTTTGTTTCAATGGTTCACAAGCCAGAAATTTTTATTTGGAAACTGATGATTTCAAATTCATTTCTGAAACTTCAGAAAACTTTATTTAAATGCACATGTCACCTTCCTGGGAGCAGTGGATGGACTCACAGAGCTGAGGGCACTTTGACTTAATAGATATGTACACACACACACACACACACACACAGAGAGAGAGATAGCTGCTACTGAAAGTCACTCGCTGGCAAAATGAGACCATCCAACCAAAGCGGCAGAGTGAATAAGAGGCCGATGATGTGACCGGATTGGCCAGGCCACAGTGGGGCGGGGGAGATGGGAGAGGGGAGAGGGGAGAGGGGGCGAATAGGGATGGGAGGGGACGGGAGGGGAGCGAGGCAGCGTCACGTGACCGAGTCCAGCAGAGAGTGTTATAATAGGCCCCCTCTCGGAGTAGAGAGGCAGAGGCTGGATGTGAACCAAAATCCCTCTACCACACACAGGCTGGCCATTGTTGGCTATTCACTGGACTCCATCTCGGGCCACTTTATCATTCAATTAGGACAGCTTTCACACCGCACACCACAGAAAAGAGGCCTTCAATCAAACTGAAAACTTCACACTGGCCCTGGAGGGGACGCAGAGAGGGGACTCGCAGTTGTCACCCCACTTTCATTTTTCCAACTTGTTGTTGGCCGCCCGAGACTTTGAGCGGAAAGAGAGGGGGAGAGAGAGAGAGAGAGAGAGAGAGAGAGAGAGAGAGAGAGAGAGAGAGAGAGGGGGCAGAGAATAGACAGAAATAGAGAGATGTGAGGAAAGACGAGGAAGTCCCTCTGAGTACCATTACATGTATGGTACAACGTGTGTGTGTGTGTGTGTGTGTGTGTGTGTGTGTGTGTGTGTGTGTGTGTGTGTGTGTGTGTGTGTGTGTGTGTGTGTGTGTGTGTGTTTATGAAGCTGATGGAATGCCTCTGAGTGGGTGAGGGGCTTAATTTGGTAAGTGGTCGCAGGGAAAGAAATAGAGAGAGAGAGAGAGAGAGAGAGAGAGAGAGAGAGAGAGAGAGAGAGAGAGAGAGAGAGAGAGAGAGAAGAGAGAGAGCAAGGAGAAAATTCAAAGCTCTGAGAAGAGAATGGCACAGAGGAGTATACTTGAAGGAAATAATGAGAAGGAGAAGTATGCTTGAGAAAAGAGGGGAGACGGGGAAATGTGCCGTGAGGGGGGAGAGGAGAGGGAGCTCAGCCACTGATCAAAACACGGCAGCATTAAGAGTGAGAACCGGGGGGGGGGGGCGCAGAGGACCGCAGTACGCAGGTTGATGAACAAATTAGAGCGGGAGGAAAAAGCAGAGAAGGTAACAGGTGATGAAGGATGAAAGAAGAGTGTGAGCATCCTGGTGTCAATGAGGTCGTTGCCGCAGTAACGCTTTCAAACCCGCCTGGAATCAGATAAGAAAATAAACCACTGACGAAAAAACTGCTGACACCGACATGTAACCTTCCTATTTAGCACTGATATAACATACATATCATACAATCATAGGTGTAATTTACAGGGAGGGTAGGGGGGTTACAACACCCCCCCCCCCCAATAATCAAAACTGTGGGTTTTTTTTCACCGTTTTGTCGCCTTTTTCAAGGTTTCCTTGGACGATTTTTGGTTCATTACAAAGTTTCTGTGCAATATTTGTCGCCTATGATGTTTTTGCTGCTTTTTTCAAACGTTTTTGACGCTTCTTTTAACGCTTTTCGACAATTATTTCAATGTTTTTGTCGCTTTTTGTTGAACCCAAAGTCACGCCCTTGGTTCCAATACCAATTTTGCTTGGATATAAAAGGACATTCTCAGAGAACTTTTGTTGTAAATTGTACAAGCAAAAAGCAAAATGTTGTTGTTGTCAAATGTTTTTCTATATAACACACCACGTTAAAGTTTACATTAAGAATTGACCTCCAAAAAGTTAGTTTGTTTTAAGATTATTTTAGGCCTTTATTTGTACAGGACAGCTGAAGACATGAAAGGGGAGAGAGGGGGCAAGCACGCAAGGCCGGAGGGCGGAGTCTAACCCGCGGCCGCTGCGTCTAGGGAACCTCTATATATGGGCGCTCGCTCTACCAGGTGAGCTACCCAGGCGCCCGTTTACAGTACTTTTTACTTACTGTATACATCCATCGAAAAAAAAAAATATATATATATATATATATATATATACATATATTAAAAGACTGATTTCTGGATTTTCTGAATCGACAACAGATCACTTAAACAATGCTCGACTGTAATTGGAGAATCCATTATTTTAACCCAGCCCTAATTATGAGCAACTCTAATTTTCACTTCCCATCTTTCCAGAGGCATCTCAGTCAGTGAACACGGATTTCTTTTGTCTCTACCGAGGGAGTCTGGAGGTTTTGCTTGGCATTTCTCAGTGAGTAAGGGATTGTTGAGTAGGGCGGGGTGCTGGAGGTGTTATTAAAAATCACTTCAGAGGAAGTAAGAGGGGATGTGTCATCAGACTCTGTGGCTACATTCGGCTTTCTCCCACTTTCACCCTGCTTCTGATACATACGCTCTAAGAAAGGTCGTGTATTAACAGTTGTATGTCTGTATCATTTAATTGAAATTGTCCATGGAATGTGATATTCACATTACATACACAGTTGTATCTCTGTTTATTTGCATTTCCAATTGCATTATGGGACATTTATCTGTGCCCTGACAACTAACGTAGTTATTAACGTATAGTTTACGTAGCTATTCACAACGGCATTATCATAAATTATTAACCAGAAAAGCGAGAGTCAAAAGTGCAAAAAAAGTGTTTAAAAGCGTTTTAAAAAGCAGCATAGGGTCAAAGTGTACAAAAAAAATTTAATTAATTAAAGCACAGATTTAATTCCAGAAGTTTACTAACTGAGCTGCTTTGTATGAGAGAGTTGTAAATAAGTTTAAGAGAGAGAGAGCCGAGAGGAGAAGGATGGCTTTGTGACCGGCGCGTTGAAATACCAGTATGAATGGCCAGGCGCGGGATCAGGCACGTATCTACGCTACGCGGGCTATACGTGACACTTACGCGCCTGGTGTGTTTTCGCTGTCAGGTCTCCTCCACGCTGCCTGTGTGGCGTGAGCGTGGCGTTTCTGTTGCGTGTCAGTTGCGTGACGGCTGCGTGGCGTTTTCTGTCTTTACACACCGGAAACGTTTCGGACGCGGCGCTGCTGCTGCTAGCCTTGTCTGGACACATGTGTGTTTCCCATTGATAAAATGAAATAAGCAGTAGTATATTTCATGTCAAACAAATATATATATTGATTTGATTACAGCGAAGACAACGTCGGCAGTATTGACGGCAAAATAGGCTACAGAATATTTCGTTCTGTATTGACAGGTGCAAGATTTGAAAATCGATAAGTATTTATTATTCTTTTTTTAAATTACATTTATACCTGCATTTATGTCAAAACCTAGAGGCTTTCAAACATCAAAATGTCATTTATTAAATGTATTTGTGTCAAAATGACACATAAACATCTTTTCCTGTTCTATTTTGTCTGGAAACGCTTCCAACACGCTTGCGTGTCGTGTGAAAAATAGGCGTTGATCCTATTTCTAGCATGCACGCGTTTTCGGCGCGGCTCAAGCCGCACCTGAGACGTGCGTGTCACACAGGCAGTGTGCAAGCTCTAACCTGTTAACATGGGAGCCGAAATATGAACGGACACGCCACGCAGCTGACACGCTCACGCCACGCAGCCAGTGTGTAGGAGGCCTTAGAGAGTAGGGTGAGATCTGAAATAAAGCTTCAGTCAACAAAGTCTTTTAAGCATCCATATCCATGCAAATATCCATAATTTCCTTTACATAATTATCATGTGCACCATAAACTGATGCAGAAAAGGCACAAATTGTTGCATTCAGCAGAATGCAGGGAAAGAAGTGTTTGATACGCTCAAAAGTGGAGATCTCAACCTCCCACTCCCTTCCCCCTTGAACCTTAAAGTGACGCCCCTACTCTTACCGACTCCCGAGTATGAATCAGGAGTCATCTGTCACTCCTACGGTACTGTAGCTGTGTGGGTGGGTGGGTGAGTCAGGAGTTACTCTCTTGCTCTCTCCGCATGGATCTGGTTTCGTCTCATTCGCTGACTCACTAATCGGCATCTCTAGCCTGGCCTGGATAGTGGGTCCATATTCCAGATATTACTGGGAAGCTAACACACACACACACACACACACACACACACTCATACACCCACACACACACAACTCTGTGCTGAGTCACGTGTTGAATCTCAACACTTTGGCATGCATCGGTCCTCTCTCTGCAATGTTGTAATGTAACGAAGTATTTGTACTTTGTACTACAAATACTCTGTTACTATATTTAAGTTGAATTTTCGTTATTTAAATTTCGGGAAACTCTCACTTTTACTCCACTACTTTTCCTAAATAAAATGTATGCTTTTTACTTTATTACAGTTCCCCCTAAGCATCTTCGTTACTCGCTACTCGCGATTCATATTTATTTATTTATTTATTTATTTTATTTTATTTATTTTCATTTTGTAATGGCGTGTATACTATTGTCCTGAAATGAGTTTAGCTCGCCATTCCCATAGATGGTGCTGCGTCACCAAAAGAAGAACGAGTGCAGCAGAAGTAGTTTAGTCGGCGCAAACAATGGCAAACCTCACAGAAAAAATTCCGCAATCACAGAAGGCTTGTATCATGTGGACGCGCGCCAACAGTGTTGTTGTCATTACTTAGAATTCCTCATGGGGGCAACAGAAACTACGCACTATAGCTTTAACTTCTACCAAAGTCTTTTTTCTGGTAAGATACTTGTACTTTTACTCAAGTATTGCTTCCAAGTACTTATACAAGACTGTCTCTCTGCATGTGCATACTAGGCCATCCAGTACTGGTGCATTCCTCGGTTACAGCGCATCATGCGGTGCACCACAACACTTCCACTCTGGCTCCGATGGCAGCTTTACCACGTGAAGAGATAATAATAACAGGAATGCTGCTGATCCTGAATACTAGGGCTGCACAATTTACAATTACATTTTTTTTATCATCTGGCGCAATAAAGACATCGGGAAAGGCTGCGACGCATCGTGAAAGACACACAGATGTTTTTTGTTAGTAGAAAGAAAATATCAGCAGAAAACTACACTGACTGTCATTCTTTTTTTAGTGGTGACTTTTATATTCAACTCAATGTTCAATTTGTTCAATAAAAGAATGTTGGAAGTGATTTCCTTTCATTTGTTTGAAATTCAACAAGTAATTTGTTGTATATTAGCAGAATACTGGGAGCAGCAGAAATGCAGAACTGAGAACATTTTAATATCTGTTTATTTATCGCAAGTAATATCTTTATCATGATATTCAACGTTGCATATCCAGTGTTTCCTTTAGGATTTTTTTTTAGCGGTGGGGGCAGGTCTGCATCCCCCCCGCACATGAAACAGAACTGACACTTCGCAGAAACACAAACTAATATATTTATTCACCTCTATTCACACACATGAGGGATATTTTCAGTTGTTATTGAACTGTATTTTTTGAGTTACTATATAGGCCAACTTTGATCTTGACATATAGGCTAAGCATTCTGTAGCAAATAACAATAAAACCACGATTAATTACATTATCCTAATGCAGTGTCACTACTTCAGCATGTAAATAATGCACCTAAAATACAAATGTTCTCCGACATGCACTCTAACAATGCAGCCCTATTTCTGATACCGTGGGGGGCACGTCACATCATGCAGCCCTACTGAATACAGTTATATTTTTCAAAATTTGTCTGCGTTTAGTCCTTTAGTCCAAAACGTGTCCCCTCCTAAGCTCCAAACGCCAGTAAGATTCAGCTAGCATCCTGTCAGGCAACCGTTTTTTACTGAAAATAATTTAGGATTATTTTCAATACATATATAATAATAATTTTTAAGACTTTGAAGACCCAGCAGGTACCCTGTGCCTGTGATGCTGGCTCTTACTAAAACCAGCGGCATCCAATTATCTGCAACTCTTCCAAATGCTCTTTTAAAAAAATGACTACGGGTGGCCGGTTAGCTCAGTTGGTAGAGCAGGTACACGTATGTGGAGGTTTATTCCTCGAAGCAGAGGGTCCAGGGTTCGAGACCTACTTGTGACGATTTCCTGCATGTCTTCCCCTTCTCTCCTCCCTTTCATATCTGACCTGTCCTGTCTATTAAAGGTGGAAATGCCCCAAAATATAATCTTTAAAAAAAAAGGACTACGGTTACAGTTTCTGATGAATTTCAAAACGTTTTCGTCACATAAGATCCAGAATTCTTTAGTTACTTTATTACTGTACAATTGTATGCAGCAGCATGACACCCAGATCAGTAAATACACTCACAATAAATAGGATTAGAGAAAAATGTGAACAAAATCACAAAGCTAAAAAAAATCAAAGGATAACCCTCAAAAACTAGCCTATGAGTGGAATTAGTGGAATAAATATGAATATCAAAAAACACACTAGAGCTGAAACAATCATTCAGATAATCAAATGAGAGGAAATAAATCAACAGTTTTAATAAGTAATCTTTTAAGTCATTTATCAAAGCAAAAATGACAAATATTGAGCTGGTTTCAGCTTTACCATTGCAAGGTGTTGCTGCCTATCATAAGTTATTAAATGAATATCAAACCACAGTAGTACAAAAAAAGCTGCAACATCCGTCTATATGCCCCTAGTCTCACTTTGCCAGACCTTCCTCCACAGTGCTGTGGAGGAGGGTCTGGCTACTCCACATAGCATTCCGGGATGGGAGAGAAACGTTCTCTGGTTTATTGGTATTTCTTTAAACCAATCCCAATCGTCTTAGACGGCGCTATGCGCTGGACGGAGCAACGGCGCCGCTGCAAAATAGCCTCGGGAATTATTTGGTGGAACATGTACGTTCAAAAGTAGTTTTAGTCGTGCGAGAGAAAACTCAGATTGGACAGATAGTCTAGCTAGCTGTCTGGATTTACCCTACAGAGATCTGAGGAGCAGTTAACCCTATAGTCCTCAGAAATCCACCGGAAAGCGGAAGGTAACGGACATGCGGTGGAATTTCCGGCGGCACCGGAGCAATCACGGATGGGGAACATCTACTACTATGCCCCTTTCTCTGGACAGATCCATCATGCAAGCAACACATGCAGTGAGAAGTGGAGTCTTTCATTTGTGTATCTGCTCCGTGATTCCGATCCACTCCAAAATGTAACGGGTTCTTCCCACGCTACAACCTTCCACCAAGTTTCAGGAGGATCAGGCCGGTAGTTTTTAACGTAATCCGGTTGACAGACACACAAACTAACAAACCTACATAACCTACATAACCTCGTTGGCAGAGGTAATTATTTTGTGGGGTTAAAGGTTAAGTATTAAAAAAAAATCTAGTGTGTGAAAGCTAATATTTCCCCACTGTGTCAAGGATGCCACTATATCAGAGTTAGGGTAGAGTTACCAGCTCTGTCCTGCTCTTTATTAGGTTTTTGGGATTTTTTTTCACTCAGCAACCCCCGCTAAACTCATTACCCAAGATAGGGTTACGTTTGTCAGACACACTGGTTATCTTCATTCTAAGAGCCTTTTCTCTTGTAACGTTTAAAGTCAAAATCTAACTTCTGTCTTCTTTTCCAAGTATTTAAGATAAGGACTGAAATCCCTTATCGTACTTGCAATACACTTAAGTAAACTACGGTTTTACTGTATTTACAGTATGCATATTGTTTTTAAAGTTGAAGTTATTTTACTGTAAATAGACGTACAGTTTCTTACAGTATTATTTCAAATTTACAGTAATATACTGCCGTGTAATTCCCGGCTTTTCCTTTATTTTCCCAAGATGCATTGGTATTAACCGTAAATACCTGTAATCTTTAACAATCCCAGATAATGCTGTAATATTATTTTCTCCCAGAACGCTTTGCCATTTACAGTATGATCCTGTATAAGATTAAAACAGTAAGATACTGCGAGATTTTAGTTGTAAATTTAATAATAAATAATAATAATAAATTGAATTTATATAGCGCTTTTCATGGACTCAAAGTCGCTTAATTTACATCAAAGCTTTACAGTGTAGCTCTGCACCGCAATAAAACAACAATACGGTAATATAATAATAATATGCATATTTATTTCCATGTCTTCTTCATGGATCATCAACCTGTGGAGATGCTGACTTTTTGACTGGGACATGCTGCTGTAGCCTCAGTCTATTGGCACAATTAAGTGGCCATCAAGTGAATATTTAAGACGTTTTCATTTTAAAACTAGTCACCTTGAAGCATTAAAACGTCCCCACCTCATGGAGCTGTTAGCTTAATTAGCTAGCTAGCTACAGCTGAGCAGAAGAAGAAGAAGAAGAAGAAGGGGGGTCCGGGCATAGGCCCTGTTCAGACACGGTATGCGTGATCCAATAACAAGTGGACAGCTTGAGATTTAAACTGTTGAATAGTCCAAAAAAAAGACAGTCAAAGGCCTACGCGTGACGAACGGGGTCATCCCTATGTTCCATATGTGACATAGGGTTAGATAAAGTGACATAGGGTTAGATAAAGTGACATAATTACCAGAGCAGCCAAAGAGCCACATGCAGCTCGAGACCTGCAGGTTTGCCACCCCGACCTAATCTTTCCTCTTCTAGGCCTATTTGCATATGCGCGTCAAACAGCCCGTAGGCCTACATAGGCCTATTTGCCATGGAATTTGGCAGTAATGGTGGAAAAAGTAACAGACCGGTCTCATACAAAGAGGGGAACATAGGACCCAGGGAACATAGGACCTAGGGAACATAGGACCCGGGGAACATAGACACGCTCCCCAACGAACGCTGGACAGGGACTTAAAAACAATGTATTCGGTCTGTGCAAAATCACGCAGGACTGACCAGAAGTCTTGCTCGGAAAAAAAGTATTTAACATCTACAATTCCATTCCATCCAACTGAACAAACCCCATCTGTTGATGAGGATCAAGTGAAATCAAGGAAAGCTCCAAAACAGCTACTGAACGGACCTTGCTGTGGGACTGTTTTATCACCTAAGAAGTATCTCACAGTGAACCAGCAGGCTGCATGTTTGCAACACATGTAATTAAATCCACCTAATCACATTTGTGACATGACATCCCTTCTGCCGCCCTGTCTCCACACCAAACTCAACTTTTGGAAAATCAAAAATAGCTGTAAAATATCACCAAATGTCCTACTTGTGCTTATTTCCAGCGGTCCCTCAATGATTTCATCAGGCAGCGGATCATCTTTGAGACCAACAGACTTCCCTCTATTCCCAAGTCAGTCGGTGCCTAAGGTTAAGTACAAGTCTATCAGTGTCTGAGAGACGACCCCTTCACCAACGCTGTGTTTACTGCAGAGACAGAAAAGCCTATTAATAAATCTGTCGCAGACAGCCTGGCGGAAGTGGCCTGGGGGCTGTAAACTCAGTCTGGGAGAAAGAAGGATGGATGAAGGGCAAAACAGAGAGGGATGGATGGACAGAGTGCAGGAGAGAGGAAAAGGGGATGAAGAAAGAGAGAAGAAAAAAAAAAAAAAAAGGACGGAAAGAAATTAAGATACATGGAAATGGAGCCAAGAGGGAGAAGGGGAGGGTGTGTGTGTGTGTGTGTGTGTGTGTGTGTGTGTGTGTGTGTGTGTGTGTGTGTGTGTGTGTGTGTGTGTGTGTGTGTGTGTGTGTGTGTGCGTGTGTGTGTGTGTTGTAAACCATGGGTGCTAGTTGATGGATGGATCTAGGTTCTGAAAAGCCACAGCTGCCCCGCTCTTCCTAGAAAAGGATCCACAAGGAAAAGTGGCAGTATGTGGTTCAAGCATCTAGCATCCTCTTACTATTTCTGACCGGCATACTGCAGGACCCGTCAGAATGTGCGCTGGTCCAAAAAGCCTCTGCGAGAGTGTGAGTAAAGGAGAGCGTGTGTGTGTGTGTGTGTGTGTGTGTGTGTGTGTGTGTTTTATTAACTTTCTGCCTATGCATAATAAAATGAAAATGTGAAGGTTCTTTTTTTTTAACCTAATTATGCTTGTAAGTGTGTGTGTGTGTGTGTGTGTGTGTGTGTGTGTGTGTGTGTGTGTGTGTGTGTGTGTGTGTGTGTGTGTGTGTGTGTGTGTGTGTGTGTGTGTGTGTGTGTGTGTTGCGCTGCGCATTCGTCTGTTTTCAATCAGTCTATTACACAGCAAAGCATCATTCTTCTCCCTGACACAGCTGCCAGCTAAATGTAGTAAATGTATGCACTGCTGCATTTACTATATAGAGGAGGTAAAGAGTGATGTTTTGTGCATGACTGAATCAATGTGATAGTGTATTTTATGTAACAGTACAAACTGTTGCCTTTGGGGGTATTAAAGATTTGGGCTATTGCTGAGTCAGATGAGTGTCGTTTTTGTTCTATGGAATCTGAGTCAGCGTTACATCTTTTCTGGTATTGTCATGTTGTTTCTGCCTTTTGGGAGGGAGGTTCAAAAGATGTGTAATGCAACGAAGCTGTGCTTTCAGCCAGAACCTTTCTCTGTGATCACATAGAAAAAAGAGATTTTTTTTTTTTTTATTATTATCAATCTGATTATTTTGTTTGGGAAAGACTTAGTTTTAAAGCGGCTGGTGTGAATTCCTTGAATATCAATCAATTTTGAATACAAACGATGACATTAAAAAGCATTTCGTAAGGTGGGAAACTATTACTGAAGCTGAAGTCTGCTAAGAAGTCTTTTTTTTTATGGATAAATGTTTTTCCTATCCTTTCATGTTATTTAGGTTGTTAGACCATCTTGTGATGATATACGTTGTGTGCTTGTGTTTATTAGGATGTATCGGTTTGATTTTGTGTTTTGCTCTGTTTCGCTGTGACTGTGTTTGTGCCTTGATTTTTTGGTTACATAAGTCCTGTTTTTGTTGATTAAGAAATAATTTTTTTTATAACTGTTGCCTTTAATTGCGCGTCTTCCTCTGTACACTTTTGTTTAACACTGTGGCCGATATCCGACTATACAATGTACAATACAATATACAATATTGGGACAATGGTAAATGCACGTCAGCAAACCGATTCACTACAGGCCCACCAGGAAGAGCGTTCGGCCTTCCAGACAATTTATTTTTCAGTGTCACTCGTGGTATTGGAACAAAAAAAATCACTCTGCGGCCCGAAAAGGATTTTTCCCCATAGGCCACCATTGTAAAAGAGATGTCAAGACACTACAAACAAGGTCGGTTTAGGAGTCTTTTCGGTCTATTCTGAATTTGTAATCCATGGACTCTTTATATTTTAACTACTTCCATCTAGTGACGTCACCACAATGTAAAGTCTCTAGGCCGAGCAGGAACTGGGGGGCGAGGCCAGCGGGAGAAACACAATTGCGCATATTCAGAGGGCCGCCGCATATGACGTGAGTAAACCCTGAAACTTAAACATTTTTTTGGCATCTGCGCCAAATGAGCAACTCAATTGAACTGAAGAGCAATTCGGGATCCGGTATAGGGGTGCATGATATATCGACTCAATATCGTTATCGCAATATCACGTTGCGCAATATTATATCAAAAGTGTCGCGATAAGTATGCAATATTTTGTTTATTTTGTGGAGCGCTGCGTCCCGTCCATTGGCTGTGTGGCTTAGTTGTGTTTGATTTAGAGGCCGCTTGAAACGCTATAATGATCATCATTTCATTGGCCAGTTACCATGCCGCTTGCACATGCTGTTACACGTCAGCGCCCAGGTCCACTACGTGACAACCCCTATGTAGCAAAATTAATATCAATATCGCAATATCACATTTTGTCAATATCATGCAACCCTAAAATATATCCATGATTCAGTACTGTCAGTTACACAGCAATATGTAAAACAAGCCACCGTAAGCTACTGGTCGAACCAGAAAAATGAATAATTTCCCTTGCATGGAGCGCTACTCGACCTGACCCGCTCTTCTTCAGGTTTTCCATTAGCAAAAGTTGTTGATAGTCTGGTACTTTTTTTTTGGTACCAACTCGGTCATGGTTCCAAGCGAACTGAGCCGATACTATAAAAAGGTGTAAAGTTAAAACGTTGAAGACCACTGATTGGTCAGAGAGAATCATAACTAGCATGACACGGGACATCCTGCACAAACCCGCCATTTTTAAATAGCCAAGCTACCGTCAATAGTAGGGACAGAACAATTATTGGCCTTTTTTTAGATACTGGGTATTAAATTGGAAGTTTCCAATTTCTTAAATAATTGCTTAAAGCATTTAAACAACGTTTTGTGTCGGAGTTTGTAACATTCCAAAATCTTAATTTTGACTTAAAGGTTTTCATTTTCACTGTAAATGCATTCCGGTTCCAAATATCGGTTATCGGTTTCAATAACTACTTATAATCGGTATCGGCCCTAAAGAAACAGTATCGTTCGATCCCTAGTCAATAGTGACAGCAATTGTTCAGTCGGCCCAGATTTTAAAAAAATGGCAGGCCGCAAAACTATGCCGTACACTTCGTCATACACTATGTCGCACGCTACGTCGCATACCACGTCGTACACTACGTCGTACACTACGCCGTATATTTGACAAAGTGCAGACTCTCCGTTTACTTGCCTATGAAAGGATCCAGCTCATGTCGCATTGAAGATGATGTCACGGCAGTTTCACGCGCCATTGCTATTGCGATCATCTGAGAATCCCGCCTACGCTGAGGGATGTGGAAAACAAAATATGGAGAAGGACCTGGTACCAAAAGTAAGTTGAGTCGAGCGGAACCATACAGTGGAAATGAGGCATAAGTAAGTCTAACAGCAAAACTCAAGCGTACGGAATTGAGGAGGAATTTTACTTTCCATTTGTAAGAGGAAGAATTTGTCATATTGTTTGCCATAGTTTACTATGTCGTTCCACAGTCTCACTTTGAGTCTAACTAACTTTTTGGCACCATAAAGCAGACTGTGGGAGATTTGACACTACTTCAATTACAAATCATCAATTCATTTTCAGCACTTATATACAACCTCTAACTTTTCATTTGTTGCATATAGCTTGAAATAAAAAAGTCTACGCTGCAGGGGTGACAAACATCCACAGAAACTAAGGGAACTCCACCATGGCAGAAAAACACAATTTAACACACCAAGCTATGATAGAACAGAGCATTGTATGGAAGAGCTGGGTACATTTTTTGATTTTTTTCAGTATTGATACCAAAACAATACATTTTTTATACTTTGCTTTCCTTATCCCTGAGGAATATAAACTTTTTTTCTACAAAACCCCTTTTTTTCATTGAACAAAATAATCCCTATATCTCAAGTGTTAAACAAGCAGATGTACAACAACTTTTCTTGAATAAAATAAAGTCTTAAACCGGCAAAATAATGATTAAAGTCAGTCCATATCTGAAAAAATAATGAGTAAACTCTAGACTATGGCTTACTCTTCCGTTCTTTCCACACCCGACACACACACACACACACAGTATGCCTCTCCTCCTCTCCAGCCATCCCCCTCTCAAAGTGCCCTGAATGACCAGCAGCTACTGCGTGAAACTCAAATATCACAAATAAATAAATCTTTCCCTGCTCGTCCAACGACGCTGGACACACATGCATGCAAACACGTGTACATGGGAGTACAAATACACAAACTGCACGGCTCACATATGCACACGCGCGCGCACACACACACACACACTCGCGCACACACACACACACACTTCTTCTTCTTCCAGTTCTCAGGCTCTCGTTTTGTTTCCCCGGCTTTTTTGGAGAAAATAGCAAATAGTACAATCTTATTGCAGCCCCCTCAGTGAACAACATCCATTATAGCATGAACCCGGTGTCCCCCATCTCCTCTGCACCCACACACCCACCCACCCCATCCCTGCCTCTAGAAGGTGAAGAAGTACAAAGAAAGGGATCAGAGCTTTTCCGATTCATCCCTGGTTATTAACTACCATTTGCCCCCTCAGAGGGCTGTCCCTCCCATTAACCCAACTGATGCTCTTTTCTCATGGAAATCAGCCTGCTGTTGTTGCCGCCGCCGCCACGGCCACCACCGTCACCGTCTCTGCTGCTGCCACTACCACCGCTGCCCGCAGAGGCGCAAGGAATTGTGGGGGGGGGGAGCGGTTTCATAGTAGAAGACCTCCCTCCAGCTCGAAAACAGCTCCCTCTCTCTCTCTCTCTCTGTCTCTCTCTCTCTCTCTCTCTCTCTCTCTCTCTCTCTCTCTCAAACACACACAAGCTAACGCCATGAGATCAGGCACACGTGCACGCGCACACCTACCATCCCGCGTGTCACAAACAGGGGCATGTGAGCGAGCTCGCACAGGCAAACACATTCACTCAATCACAAAGGCAAACATGAACCGTGCTGCCTCCAACCGCAGGGGCATGGAAGTAATGCAAGGCAATGCATGGGAGTTAATGAGAAGAAGCTGGCTCAATGGGCCCGGCAGAAAATATTTTGGAGAGCAGAGCAGCTAAGAAGAATGCACCAATAATCAGGAGTCTGTGAGAAAAAAAAACAACCTAAAAATAGGACGGACTCTTTTTGTTTGAATTCTGGACATAATTACTGACGAAAAGATTGTAAATGTAAGTTTGCAAACTGTTAACCCTTGAGTTGTCTTCCATTTGACCACGCACTTGTCGTCTTCCCCGGTCAAAAAAATTAAATAAAAAAAAGACACTTTTTGTGACGTTTTTGTCTCTCTTTTTTTTCGACACTTTTGGCTTTTTTTCAATGTTTTTGGAGCTTTTTTTTTTTTTTTTACGTTTAACGCTTCTTAACTAACACCAACTTATCACCACTAGTTTTACACTTATTTTTGAAATTCATGGTCAATAAACCTCATTTATAGGAAATTATACCTAATCCTTGAGTTAAAAACGCTAAAAATGATGAATTATTTAGACTAATATTAACATATATAACGAAAGACGCACTGGCGCGTCCAAATGATGTTTGACAAAACTTCTACTCAAAAAGCGTTACTACAAAATTTCTGACATTTATCTACTATATTTTATCATATATTAACACTACTTTGTGAACCTAAAGACCCAAAACAATTCATAAAACACGTCATAAGTTAAGGTTTGTTTCCTAAAAGAGATTTGAGGACTTTCAAAAAGCCAACATCAACGTTTCAGCTTTAGCGCCAAATTATCTCTTCACACGTTGCTCTGGGACAGATTTGGGCGTCACTACACAGAAAGCTGAGTATGTTCTGAACATTTCAATGTTAAACACACGGGGATCAGTTTTATGCAAATACCTTAAACAGGTACATTTAAGAAGATATGTGAACATGCCCTTAAACATCAGGAGGGTTAAAGGAAGGTTGATCCCAGACTGGTATGTCAACGTTCAGTCAGGATAACTGTTTCCAAAAAAATAAATAATAAAACACCCCAAATTCAATGAAAGTAGAGATCCGATCTTTTGTTGTACTTACGAAGTGCATTGTACGGAATCATCCGTATTATTTTTGGGGTTATTACAATCAGGTAGTTAAAAAGAAACCAATATTTCTGATATAGAAATATAGGGTCAAATTTGACCCGAAGACAACACAAGGGTTAACCCTTGTGTTTGACTAGTTTAAAAAAAATATATGTATATATATATATACACACACATATATATATATATATATATATATATATATATATATATATATACACACATATACACACACACACAGGTTTCTTTCAACCATATTGCCCAAAAATCTAAGATTACTTCCATTGAATTTTGGGGGTTTTATTAAATTTGAGAGCATTTGAAAACAAACGTTTAAATGGTTTCAAAAGGGTATCCTGACTAAACGTTGACATACCAGTCTGTGATACATTCAACAAGATCATCTGATCTTAACTATTAGTAAAAAAGTTTGGTTTTTTTATCATAATTTCTGCTTTTTTTTTTAAAAAAAGGTTTATTGACCATGAATAAAAAGAAGCGATGAAAAAGTGACACAACATTTAAAAAAGCGTCAAAAGCATGGGAAAAAAAAGCGGAAAAAACGTTGGGGAAAAAAAGGGGAAAAAAAAGTTAATTTTCAATTTTTATCCGGATGGACAACAAGTTCATGGTAGACGGGAAAACAACACAAGGGTTAACAGATTTCATTTCCGCCAGAGATTTCTCAAAACGTTTGGAACTATTAAGGTTGTTGGCATTCTGGTGCACCTGTTTTTAGACGACACACCGTACATACACGGCCTGTGTAATTGGTATTAATAGTTCCATCAAGCTTTCAAAAGCTCAGAGGTGAATTTTTGAACAGTTAGAGAATGAATTATACCCGTGTGTTGCCATAATTGGGGAAGAAAATACAGGTAATAATGAATGAAAATAGTAGTGCTGTAAGTTAAACGTGTTAGTAACGGCGTTAACGCAAACCCATTTTAACGGCGTCAATTTATTTATCGCGAGATTAACAATCTTTTTGGCCTAGCAACCTTTGTAGTTTTTTTCACATGCTGTTGCAACAACTAGTAACGTTAGAAAAACTACAACACCACACCGGATCTAGCTAGACCGAAAAAAACAAACAAACAGGCACGCAAGCAACACTCGTTTTCTCGAGTCAAACGCGCAAAGAATAGTAGGCTGACGTTACGTTTTGAGTGGATGGCGAGCGCGAGACGCCGAAATGGATGCCAGTAAGATTCTGAATGGAAAGTTTACTTTTAAAAAGTTGTCGAGGGGGGGGGCAGTAGTTTCACGCATACACAGCCTGTACTCCACGGAGAAAGCAGCCACACTGGAACTGCTGCAAATAAATAATAATTAACCGGTGATCACTGGACGTCAGTGAGTAATCCAAATTATTTAGGAGTTACTGCACACTATATTGCCTATGTATATCAGCATACGGTTTTAGGACTGTGTTGTTTGTATTGCTTTTTTTTTTGACTGTTTTTGTCATTTGGGACATTGTCAACCCCCCTTTCTGTCCAGGAGAATTGTTACATTCCTTATTAGAAAAATGTAAAGGTTACAAATGTCCTGCTGTGGCATCTGGTTTTGGACCATTTTGTTTGTACTATATAAGCAAAGTGTAAGTGTTACATCTCAGTTAGGTTAGGTACTTGGAGGAATTGTGCAATAATGACTGATTCACACATTTTCCTTTTGTTTACAGTAAATAAATAATAAACAATTACATATCTTAAAGTCAAGCTCATAAAGTAACTTTCTTTACATTCATTTGATTCCCAATCAAGATATACTGGTAAGAATTGCTTTCCATTGTTAAAATGTACTTAAAAACACTTCTGAAATGCTAAATAATACAATGTTATTCATGTGATAAAACATGCGATTAATCGTGATTAACTATAGAAATTTGCCGATTAATCACGATTAAAAAAAAAAGTATCGTTTGACAGCCCTAGAAAATAGACAATACATGTATTATAATTATGTATTATAATAATGTACTACTCATTATTTGGACTGTTTGACTGTTGGCGCTTTATTCCCCACTACCACCAGTATACACGCCACTAACACAAACTTATTACCACTCCTCTTACATATATTTTTTGGAATTCATCGTCAATAAACCTCGCTTATAGGAAATTCTACCAATTTTTTGGAGTAAAAAAAAGCAGACATTTTGAATTATTTTGGCTAATATTAGAAAGAACGTATATTGATAGATAATCACAGATATGTCAAAGTTTAGCCAGAATACCTTCAATAGTTTCAATTTTTGTCAAATGACTAAAACACTCAAAACTCAATGAAAGTAGGGACCATTAATTGGACTTGCGAAGAGCGTTGTGTAGGGAACTTTCCATGTTATTTTTTGGGGGTAATTTGGTCAAAAAGAAACCCATGTTTCTGATGTAGACGTTTTGAAAACGAAATTTGACCCAAGGACAACAGGAGGGTTAATTACCATTTGACCAAAAAAAGTTGCAAGTAATCGCTTAAAGCCCGTGGAGCGGATCCATCGCTAACAGGGTGGTTATAGTGAGAGGGGTAGCAAACATCAACACATGGGTCTCAACTTGCACAGAGAACTGGCAGCAACAAAGGCATTGTCTCGTGACAAACTCACTTCCATTTCCTTATTATGTAGCTGGAGGCCTTGATGGAACATGCTCGTCTCTTGAAGTGGAGGGGGGGGGACCCATCTCGAGCCACTTGTCAGACTTTATCGATCTGCGACTTTGACATTAAGCTTTTTTGAGTTATTGAGGGACTTTTAAAGCTTTCGGCACTGTATATTGTTAATTTTGTAACCCTTGTGTTGTACAACAATGCCATCCCCTTTAGTTACTTTCTGCTTTAAAAAGTAACTGCTGCTCATGTGATACTGCTGTAATTTTAGTGTTTGGCTAATCAAAATAAGCTGTGTTTTGTATTTTTTTAAGATTACTTTTTGGGCATTTTAGGCCTTTATTACACAGGACAGCTAAAGACATGCATAAAACTTTAGTTTTAGTCTAAATGTTTGACACTTTTGTCACTTTTCCCGACATTTTTGAAGCCTTTTTTTGTCACTTTTCCCCAGGTTTTAGTTGATTTTTTTCTGCGTTTTTTTTTACGTTTTTGTTGTTTTCCCCCCCCCAAAAATCCAAATTTAATGAAAGTCTTGAACCAATCATTTTTATTTTACTTGTGAAGAGCGTCGCGTGAAACCATCCGCGTTATTTCCTTTGACAATTTGGTTCAAAAAGAAACCCAAATTTCTGATATAGACACTTTTCGAAGGACAACAGGAGGGTTGATTGTCAACGATCTCTCGATTATGTTCTCGATTAATCGATTAGTTGATTGGTCTATAAAATGTCAGAAAATTGTGAAAAATGTCGATCCCAAGATGACGTCCTCAAATGTCTCGTTTTTTTCCACAACTCAAAGATATTCAGTTTACTGTCACAGAGGAGTAATACTCACATTTAAGAAGCTGGAATCTGATCATTTTAACTTTTCGTTTTTATTTACCCAAAACGATTAATCGATTATCAAAATAGTTGGCGATTATATCAATAGTTGAGAACTAATCGATTCATCTTTGCAGCTCTAATATTCATGTATTTCATTGCATGTTGCAGCCATATAATAATCTGCCTTTTTACTGTATGTAAATCACTAAATCACTGACTGCATCTTTTTTTTTTATATCTTAAATCTTCTAAACAAATCAGGGTAATTACATTAAATCATTGTGTCTTTTCAGAGCGTCATTCAAACCCGGAAGAGAAGTTGATTTTCTTTACATTCTGTACTTCAAATCTTCTATTATTATCTAAAATGACTGTTAATGTTGATGTCGGAAAGATATATATGAGCCACGAGAAGGCCAGTGCAGGTGGAATCTATAGAGCCGAAGCAATCAGTCGATTAATCAGTCAGCCAAACCACAGGAAACGAAATCGGCAAGTCATTTGAAAAGCAAATATTTCTTTCAGTCACTTTTCAGGCCAAAGTACCAAACAACCCCTATAGTTCAAGCTTGTTTTTCTTTGTCTTAGGTGATACTAAATCAATAACGTTGGGGTTTTTTGCTCTGTCCAGTGGACAGAACAAGTTATGTGAAGGCCTCAATTTGGGCTTAAGGAAAATGAAACAGGTATTCTTCCATTTTACAGGACTAAACGATAAATCAAGGAAATAATTGGCAGTTTAATCGACAATGAAAATAATCATTAGCCCTAGTGGAGTCTCCCCTGTTTGGCTGCGAAGATCTACATACATATAGTACAGTAGTATGTAAGTAACAGTAACTCCTGCACAACCACAGGCGGTCTGCTTATAAGCTTAGAGCAGATGTAATGAAAAAAAAACATCTAAACACCACAAAGGGCATCTCCATGCTCAACGGGAAAAGAAACAACCGTTATCTTGAAATAAATGACATATTGTTACTGAAGTGACAATAACGCCTTAATATCGCAGGAATAAGAGGATGCAACAACGGCACAATGCAATGCACTCGCTCTAAAAACTAGTGGAACTTATTGTCTGGTGCAGGATAGTAGTTACTTTGTTTTACTTCGACACTTTACTTGTGTGTATATGGGGGGGGGGGCGAATCAGTTGTTGTTGGAGCAGTCAGGCTTGGAAGTGATGTATGTATGTGTGAATGTATTTTGTGTTTTGTATGTACTGTTCAATTGTTTTAAGGACCCCCTCGAAAATGAGATGATTGTCTCGAGGGCTTATCCATACCAATAAATACTAAATACTAAAAATACAACAGTGTTTGCTTATTTCCACACTTCTGACTGACAATAAACGTGTAAGAAAAAGAAGAAAAAAGGGAAGAGTAGAAGCCTGCAGAAAAGTCAGCTATCAATAACAAGTGCATAAATGGAACCCCCACATTGTGACCCCCCCCTCAACCCCCTCTTTTGGGTTGGTTGGGGGTCTTGGTTGTTATTTACCCGCTTCCAAGGAAAAGCACACTCTCGCGCGCACACAAACACACACACACACACACACACACGCATCCGATCAGCGACAAACATGACACAAGCCATGTAGATAACCTCGTGGAGGGGCCAAACCTACATTCAGTCAGCAACAATGGCGTGTTTAAGGGACGCCGGAATATCAGACACTCATTTATGGAATGTATAACAGCATGATGCGCGCGCACGCACACACACACACACACACACACACACACACACACACATATAGAAAACAGCTTCCACATTTCTGCAACTTTTTATCAGACCTTTTCTTTTTTTTTCTTCCTCCTCTCGCAAACTATAGGCTACAACACACGCCACGGTACGTTCGCACTATCTCTCCTCTGCAGTGGCATGCCACACTTGATAAATGTTCGGAAATTGCTTTTAAAAAAAACTCACCAGATCGCCGAAAACATGCAGAGGAGGAACATCAAACGTCAACAGCTCTGGGCCGCTGGACAAAGTGCAACCGTGTTCACACAACTTCACTGATTCGCATTTTGCAGCATAGCATATTTAAGCCTATCGACCCCCAAAAAAAATAAATAAATAAATAAATAAAAATAAAAACTAAACAAAAAAATCGAGACGACCGAGTGATTAAAAAATGAAATAGCCCGGATATGTCCATGCTGCCACAAAAAAAAGAAGAAAAAAAAAAGCGAAATCACGCAAGGTCCGATTACGCGATACTAACAACACATTCATATAACAATTCCAGCGTCGCGCACGTCGATGTGTCAGTCAGCGAGAGTTACATAGAAAGTTGGAAAAGTTGTTTTCAAAAAGGGGCACACATGCACACACCAGGACGTGCAGCCGCACGATGAGGTCTTAGTAGAGAAAAAAAAAAGGAGCAGTTTACCCACCAAAAAGTTTCCAGCACCGCATTAGTCAGTTTCACATGGAGCCCTGCCGGTAACCTTCCATCTCGGACCGGACCGGACCAGACACCCGCCGTGGGAGAGCCCACGCCACCGCTCCGAGTCCTTTTCTCCTCGCGATCTGTTCTTTTATGATTTTTCCCGATTTTTTTCCGATAATTTTTCTATATTCGGGGCCTGAGAGTGTGTCTGGCTCCCCTCAGGCTGCAGCGGAGTTATGGGGCGGTAAGCATTGTGGGAGTGTGACGTCAGGCCACTTTCACAAACTTTTTTCTTTTTTTTTTTTTTTTTTTTCTTTTTTTAACAAGCAGGGACAGCTTACTGGTTTTCGGGCAGCCAGTCCTCCCAGTCCCAAGCATTTGATCCAGTTAATACACCTGCAGTCCACATCAGACATTTTTTTAGATTCGGCTTATGAAAAAAAAACTATACATTTTTCTATTTTCTTTAGCCTAAATTCATAATTGCCAAACGGCGCCAATGTTTACATATGCCTATGACATAATAGCATTCCATAGGTTTTAAAAAAAAATAAATTTCGTATTGTTGCCTTATATTCAAAGTTTACTACGGCATTGTCTACAATTTGATTATATGTTAATGTGCATAGCCTACTTTGAGGCTTATTGCAGTTGTTAAAAATAGAAAAAAAGAATATTTCAAAAACCTTTGCTAAACTTTATTTGTTTTATAAGCTTTGTGACGTCATCGCTCGCCTCTGAAACCCGATGAAAGTGAAAATGCATTCATGTGCTCATCATGATCCCACATCAGCTCCTGCATAAGCCTTCATTTTCTCGACATTAAATTCAAGTTTATTTGTTTCTTAATTGTTATAGTTTCTAGCAGCCCATTTTGAAATTGTACAAAAACACCGGAATCGGTGCGTTCTAATGAACGGACTTTACAGATTTTTTAAGAACGAAAAAAGTGGGAGAAAAACTCTCCCATTAACGGAACAGAAATCTGTTATTACGGTGATTGAATAGTGAGATGTTCTTACATATGTGGGTCACCTTAAAATCTGTTTTGTGCGCAATGAAAAATATTTTACAAAACATAAACATCTCAATCGTTAAATGGCCTTCTTACCAAAACAAAAGAAAAAAAACATGTTTCAATCACACAACATAGAACACGCACTTGAATCATTATCTGTTTTTATTTTCTGTTTTTATTTCTGCTACACTTTGCATTAACCTTCATCCTCGATTTTCATCCATATATTCTAAATTCTGCACTCAACCCGTTCAGCCTCTTTTCCCCTTACGTAACAGTTATTTTGTAAGTCTATATTTGTTTTTCTGTAGGCCTATTTATTGTTTATGTCATATTGATATTTGTGTGTTTGTTTGTCTATGTATTCACCTTTCACTGAGGCAAATTCCACATAGCCGAAGTGTAACTTATTGTGGCAATAAAATCTATTTTTTTCTGATTCTGATTCTAAAGCGGCAACAAGTGACAGCCCGGAGGAAGAAAGCGAGCAGCCTGGTTTCCAGCCTGCAGCAGGAATGTGGCCCCGGTTCCCCACGTGTTAAAGGCTGCCAGCGGTGCTGCTGCTGCTGCCGCTGCTGCCGCTGGTCCCGTTTCTCCCACCTTGTGTGTGTGTTTTTTGGGGCGGTGGGTGGGGGGTTGAAAGAATTACTTCCTAGGGCACATCAACTCGTTTCCTCATCACTCTAACCCTAGCCCCTCCACAGGCTCCCAACAGCCCCCGCGAGCCCGCGGGGTGTATGTGTTTGTGCAGAGAGAGAGAGGGATAGGGAGAGAGAGAGAGAGAGAGAGAAAGAGGGAGAGAGAGAGAGAGAGAGAGAGAGAGAGTGTGTGTGTGGGTGGTGGGGGAGCAAGAGTCTTCAATAATGTGGCTTTCAAGTGCTGCCCGTCTGCTCATATGTTAGCCTATATCTCTAGAAAAAGATAACCCACTTTTGTTTGTCTGTTTATTGAGATAACAGTGTAATGGGCTAAACATGATGACAAAATAGACATATTTGTATGCCTGTTCATTTATTTTACAAATGCATCTAGGCCTACATAATATGTTAGGCTATATGTCCATAATGTTAGAGCACCAGGGCTGATTTTTTATTTTTTTAGCCTAAATAAACGTGTTTAAAAAAAGTGTCTAATTTAGCTGCTGTCCGACCACTACATTAAAAAACAAACTACAGCATCATAGAGAACTTCAGTTATGTTTTTTTTTTGTTTTTGTTTTTTTTTACAGGTTCATGCTTTTTGTTTGGTAATCAAGCGCTCCGTCGTAATTGCGACATTTCCGACCGAACGTGAAAGCATCAAAAGGCTTTTGGCGTGTTCAATACAGAGGAGCGAGGTAGAAAATGCCAGTTGTTGAGAGTGGGGGGATGCCTCCAAAACAACAATAGGCTTTTACATGTTGCGTGCGGAGAACATATATATATATATATATATATATATATATATATATATATATATATATATATATATTGATCCTCCAGTGGTCTGGCTTTTTTTTAAATCTGAGAGCTACTGTGAAGTCTCAGTTCCGTTTAAATGCAAAAAAAAAAAAAAAAAAAAAAAACTGGATCCAAAATAGTGTTGTAATGTAACGAAGTACAAATACTTGGTTATTGTGTTTAAGTAGAATTTCGCCTATCTTTACTTTATTTCGTTATTTATATTTCTGGAAAATCTTATTTTTACTCCATTACTTTTCCTAAAGAATGTATACTAGTTTTTACATCACTACATTTCCCCCTAAGCATCTTCCTTACTCCTTACTTGTTTTTGTACATTGGAGTGAAAGATTCTTCCTCATACAAAAAAAAATGAAAACTCTGTTTCTGTTTTTCTTTTTGTTGATTTCAGACTTTGAATACGCTGTTTAAGAAGGTGTGGAAACCCTGAATATTATATATGCTTTACTATAAGGAAGCCACAATCAAGTTCATAATGAAAGTTTCTCTTTACTTTTACTTTCACTTCTAATAAGTGAGTATATTAATGTAGGCTAAGTAATGTATGAATTAAATGATAATAACTGAGCACTGAACTGAGAGGGGAAACAAATAAGCAATGTTGGCAGTTTTTTTTCCTTACAAATACTTATTTCATAAAAGTGTAATTAATAATACATAATGGCTTATTCTACAAATCAGATTGGCACACGTATAGTTAACCTTAAAGGCAAAAATCTTAAGGTTATGTATCAATCATTACTCATTCATTATTAAGACATTTGAATATGGTTGTGAATATGAATGAAATGTTTAAACTGAGAAAGTTCATGTTAAATAATAAGCTTAGATTGAAATGTCTAAAAAAAAGATATTTTCAATATGATGCTGTTTTTAAATAAAAAGAACCCATCATTACACATTTAAATAGCCTAAATAGCATCCACATACATGACTTCATGCATCACAGCAACAGACACTTAAAACAGGAAAGACTCAAGTCAAATCAAGTTGAATTATTTCATTGCATTTTGTAATAGAATTATCATTAGTCTTTTATACACATATGACACATACTTGTCTCTCTTTTTAAATCCAATAATCTCTGAGAACTAGTTTAAACTCTGACATTATAAACTAGTTATAAAGGCAAGTAAACGAAATGAAGGCAGCTGTCTGACACACTTTGTTTTTTTGTTATTTTTTTTCTTCGCAGAAATGGAGGGAACATCACATAAAAGTTGCCCATGCAATTTTATATCAGCCTAATAATGAAATTACTGTGAGTATAAAACGCAACGACTGTGTTCAGTGCAGTAAGTTTGCATTGAGGCTTTGTCTGCATTATTACAGTGGCATTGCCAGAGTTGTATAACCATTATACACATGATCTGTGGTTATCAGGATGTTTTTTTATTTTTTTTATGCTATATGTAAAGATCCTCACTCTTTAGTTGGGCTGTAGTTGTTTTGGGTTATTTCTTTCTCCTGCAGCTTTTCATTTGAGCAGGAAACAAACAGAATCTGTACAAGAAGAGATGATAGAGAAACAGTAGGGTTGAAGATGATGCATGAGGTGAAGCCATTTCCCAGCATATAAAGAAGGGGGGGAGACACTTCTTTCATTATGCCATTGTATGTTTATTTGGATTACGGTGTGGTTGCTGCGACCGCAGTCAGGTTGATTGCAGTTTGCGTGGTGGTCTGTTATTTAGAGTTGTGGAGTGATTTTTAACTATCTTATGAAACGCCACATCATGCCGCGCACTGATTTCCCTCTCTGTCTGTCTCTCTCATCTCTGCAGACAGTCTAGGAAACCTCTTCACATGCGGAGAAGTCCTCTGTAAACACAGCAGCATGGGCAGAGCAGCCACTCCCCTGCATGTCTCTGGCTACCACACACCTAATCAGCCCTGATTGGATGAACTGTACGGGACGAGCGAGCCAGCCCTTTCAGAAGTTATGATGACAGGACCGGAGAAAAGAATGGGCTCCCCTTAAATAAAGCCTTCATCACGCAGGCACTGAGCACAAACATCTGGGTCTGTTTATGGTGGCTGTGTAACAGTAGTCAGATCTCCAACTGTTCCTCACAGTGTCATCCCAGTTGACGTCTCTTTCCTTTAACGCCCTGCGCTTTCCTAACGCCAGTGGTGGAATGTAACTAAGTACTGTACTCAAGTACGCATTTGAGGTACTTGTACTTTACTTGAGTCTTTTCCTTCTCGTGCCACTTTCTACTTCTACTCCGCTACATTTCAGAGAGAGATGTTGTACGTTTTACTCCACTACATTAGTCTGACAGCTTTAGTTACTAGTTCCTTTACACATTAAGAGTTGTGCACACCAAAGACATGTAGTTTATAAAATACCACGTTTTTATTATAAATGAAACTACCCAATAACGGCTTAAAGTCCAGCTGACATGATTAGTCGATTTAAACACTTAGCTGATTGACAGAACTGTTTGGATCGTTTCCAGTTTCTAAAATGGGAGGATTTTTCTGCATCGAGTACTTTTACTTTTAATACTTTAAGTATATTTTCCTGATGATACTTTTACTTAATGTAACATTTTCTATGCAGGACTTTTACCTCCACCACTGCTTAACACCATCAGCTTCATAATCATGCACACCAAACACACACACACACACACACACATAATGAAGGTGAATTCTGGCAAACAGCCTCAGCCCCATCTACACAAAAACCTAAGAGATCCCAAAAACAGCATCAGTGTATGAGCACAATTGCAATTAGTAAGGGGGACAATTTGTTCACATCTGGAGTGTATTTCCTTGCCACCAGAATACCCAGCAATCCCTTCTTTCATGGTCTAGTGTGGTGAGAAATGACTATGTGTGTGTTTTTATGTGCTTTGTTTAAAACAGATGGGCGGTTTACATTAGCAGAGATGGGCGATAAACAGCTTAGAAAGGATGGGGGAGGGGGGAGGGAGGGGGGGGGGTGTGAACCTCCGGGACACAAAGAGAGAGACGCAGCCATCACTTCCAGTTGCACAGACATGGCACTGAGGCCTGTTGTGGAAAGTTGGGGTGGGACAACAGTTATCCTGTGTTGGTTCATGGGCTGAAAAAGCTGAAAAATCCTAGATATTGCCAGTATTTGGGGGGTGTAATTGTTTTCCACTCTTGCAATTTTTGGTCCTATTTGTTGCAAGGACACGATGTATGTATTTGTAAAGTGAAAATGTCGATACACATCGTCGTCTTTAACATGCGCCTTTATTTTGAAATTCCCACTTTATGTTTATGCTTTTTACTAAGGGGAGTTGTTTGCTTTTAATTCAAAAGTCTGGAAGAGCTTAGTGATGAACTTGTCAGGCGCCTGGGTAGCTCACCAGGTACAGAGCGGGCGCCCATATATAGAGGTTTACTCTGTAATGTAGTGGCTGCGGGTTCGACTCCGACCTGCGGCCTTTTGCTGCGTGTTGTTCCCCTCTCTCTCTCTCCTATTTCAAGTCTAAGCTGTCCTATACAAATAAAGGCCTAAAATGCCCAAAAAGTTATCTTTAAAAATTAATTTAAAAAAAGTCATCAAATTGTAATTTAGTTGCTTTTTGTAAATATATATACAGTAAATGTAACTGATTTCGTTAAACGGCCTTATGTATCATCTCATTTTGATCACAGGCCCCTAATTAAATCAAATCAAAATCGTATCGCAGACTTTGGGATATCAGTCAATAGTGTATCTTTGTCCAAAGAATCAACATAATATCGTATCGTGACAGAATGTGTGATTCACACCCCTAATATTTGGGCATAATTCAACCATAACTGTCTAGAAGAACAATTACATTTACAGGTTTGATTAAAATCCACCTCTCACACCAAAATCAAAATATGATTATTGCTCAAAACTAGAGATGGTCCGAAACCATTTTTTGCTTCCCGATACCGATCCCGATAGCTGAACTTGTGTATCGTCCGATACCGATCCGATACCAGTGTGTAAAAAAACACATACATGTTATATTTTTTTTGTATTATTTTTTTGGGGCATTTTAGGCCTTTATTTCCTCAGGACAAATGAAGACACAAAAGGGGAGAGAGAGTGTGAATGACATGCAGCAAAGGGCCTCAGGTCAGAGTCGAACCCTCAGCCGCTGCCTCAAGGAGTGAACCTCTATATATGTGCGCCTGCTCTACCAACTGAGCTAACCCAGCCACATGTTGCAATTTTTTAACAGCTGTATAGGCTACTATACTACCCCTGTATAGCGATAGGCAGTATCATAGGCTTTTCTGACACTGGTATCGGAACATCTCTACTCAAAACACAACATGTGAATACCTGCTAAGATAGTTTCGAACACAGAGCAGTGTTCAGTGGTAGAATGTAATTAAGTACATTTACTCAAGTACTGCACTGTACTTAAAAATTTGAGGTACTTGTACACTTCACTTGATTCTTTTCTTTTCGTGCCACTTTGTACCTCTTCTCCGCTACATTGCAGAGAGAAATATTCTACTTTTTACTCCACTACATTAGTCTGACAGCTCTAGTTACTTTACAGATTAGGATTTTTGCACACAAAACACATTTTTAGTAGTTTATAAAATATGATGTTTTATTATAAATTAAACTACCCAACAATATAACGGCCTACAAGTCCAGCTGAAAGGATTAGACCATTAAACACTTAGTTGACTGACAGAACTGTTTGGATCGTTTCCAGTTTCTAAAATGGGAGGATTTTTCTGCATCGAGTACTTTTACTTTTAATACTTTAAACCTACGTTCTGTAATGTTTTGAGTTGATTCTTAGCAACAACAACAAAACCTTTGTTCTTTCACAAATATGTACTCATTCATGTGTAATTACTTCCACTAACTAATCAAAGTATTCTCATAAGCGTAGAATCTGCCATTCAGAATCATTCAGAATACATACGAGCGACTCGATCAAATGACGGCGGCCATGTAGCGCTTCCATCTTTAAAATACATTAGCCAAAGAGGGACATACCTCCTCATTTCGCCCTCTAACACCTATTGGCACTGTGAAGAATGCCAGAGGGAGATTACTCGCCCAGGGAAGCAAAAAAAGAGAATTTAAACGACAACGCGACAGGCAAAGCAACAAGACCAAAGTTAATATTGGAGTGGCTAGAACAGCTGCGTGTAAACGATGGAGAGACATCATTTCGGGTTCGGCCACCGTAGGAGGAAGGGCTAGAAAGTAATATTCAGTTGGTTGTCATATCCAGTTTCAGCGCTAGATGGGAGAAATTCTTACACAATGTGGCCTTAAGTACATTTTCCTGATGATACTTCCATACTTTTACTTAAGTAACATTTTCAATGCAGGACTTTCAATTAATAGTGCTGTGTTGTTGTTTTGCGTAACAGAGTATTTTTACAGTGTGATGTTAGTACTTTTACAAAGCATCTGAATGCTTCTTCCACCACTGGCAGTGTTGCACTGAAAGATAGCTTATGATCCCCTCCTGTATACGTATGATGTAACCATTGAGCATCTGGTGTGTGATAGAAGGTGCACGGCGAAGTCTATCTCAGCTGAGACTGACTTTTCTGTGATGCGATGGCGTATCAGGTCCCAGACAGCCGACCCCCAGTGGTCTGCAGCAGGTTGATAAGGTGGATGGGTGGAACATCAAGTGTCCCTTCGCAGTACTCATCCAGGTCACATCATGCCTCTGCAGTAAGGGGGGATCCAAGTTCAAAACAGGCAGGAGTTTTGGCCATAGTTTTGTTAACACATCTAATTACATCCAAGGTTTTCCCTTCCATTATAAGGCTTAGGTGAAGCACCCAAGCTGTATAAATGTTACCAAAATACTTAAAGATTCAAGATTTTTAATTTTTTTTTGCCATTTGTGCATACACCAAACAGTCAATTCAATTCAATTTTATTTATAGTATCAAATCATAACAAGAGTTATCTCAAGACACTTTACAGAAAGAGTAGGTCTAGACCACAATCTACAATTTACAAAGACCCAACAATTACAGTAATACAGGTACACAGCGGCCAAACAGGAAAAATATAAATTAGGTATGGTTGCTTTTTTGTTACGTTATCACTACGGCACACCACTGCCAAAGGTGATCCTTGCTGAAAGGGAAGCTAAAAATAAGTAATCCAAAGAGTAATCAAAGTCAATCTTCACAGCTAAATGTTGTTACCCATTTGTTAGTTTGATGTTTTATTCAGTTTTTGTTCATGTCACTAACTGATGCTGTTTCCACAGTGGGATCCTATAGCTAGACTAAAACTAAAAATAGGCATTTTGTCAACAGAGTTTTGGTAATTTTGACTAGTTTTTCACACCCCTGAATCTGAATAAATCTTTAGAGCATGAATGAGTTCTGTAACTTTTGTGTTACATTTTCATGTTACATCATTTATTTTCCTAGTAGCTTAGGCACCTTTAAAGCTATAGTGCGTAGTTTCTGTCACCCCCATGAGGAATTCTAAGTAATGACAACAACACTGTCGGCGCGTCCACATGATACAAGCCTTCCGTGATCGCGCACCCACTCCTCCACGCAGTTGCTAGTAGCCAAGGAGGACACGTAGGATTAAAAATAACATGATGGACTCTTCAGGAGAGGTCACTATCTTCACTCGAGTTTCTCCGTGGGAAAGTCACCGGAGGACACAATTTTCGGAACGTAGCCATACTGAGAAATACAGAGAGAGTTGTGTGGAGCTGATAGTCTTAATTAGCTTTGGATCAACTCATTTGGCAATGGATTGAATGTAACGGACGTTCATTAATATCAAAAAGTTACGCACTAAATCTTTAAAGTCACCTTTTAGAATATTACTATTAGAATATTCCCTTACGGGGGAATCGTTGCTGAAAAGCTTAAAACAGGCATTTTTGTCAGTAGAGTTTTGTTACTTTTCTGTTAGTTTCATGTCAGATTCAGTAGAAAAAACTACAGAATGCAGTTTTCTCAACACCTCAAATACATTTGAATAATTTAAAAGAGCCGGAATGAGTGACCTTTATTTTGTCTTTCATAGGCCTATTTAAACTGCAGCTTAAGTGGATTTACTATTACATATTGTGCTGAACCTGGGAAATTACACCACCCATGCTATAGTTCCAGCCTTCAGCTGAATTGAAAGCCAGGTTGTGGGTAACAACAGAAAGGTCAACAGGAGGCGGGTTGTTTGAGGTTGACTACCTTATTTCCCTCTTCTGAAAGGCCACAGGCAAGAGTACAGTTATTCTGCACCAGCAGCAAGTAAGAAAGAGGCAGAGATTGAGACACAGAGAGCGAGAAAGGAGGAAACGTGAGTGACATATACTCATCTGTAGATGGTATAATGACATGCAAACGTCACCTACTTCCTCTGCAGCTTCCTAGAGTAAAGTGTTACGTGTCTTAGGAACGTGTAGTCTCCAAAAAGGGAAATGTAACTGTTAGAACACAGAGTCAGAGTCAGCGATACACATAAAAACAAAATGTACAATCTCATCCTGTATATTAAAAAAACGTACCATATATATTGATTAAGTTACAATGAAAGTCACAATGAAATGTGATTTTAGTTGTTGTATACAAGACAAGAATGTCATGTGATTTTATCTAGTGCACATGTATTTATGTTTGTATTTAATGTTATGCTCGTGTTAGGATGCCTATAATTCCTTTTTTAGGGAGCCTGTTGTAACATCTGGCCAGGGAAGAAAACTATAGCCTCTTGGCTGATTCTGGCGTACTAACAGAAATGTTTTTTAATATGCACTGTCCCTATCAAATAGAGATTAAATTAAATAAATTTGATCATTTACCAGATCAGACTCCAATATATATATATATATATATATATATATTTGTCTGTGTCTGTATTTATTGTTTATTTCTTATTATATTTTTAATATGTTTGTTTGTGTCTGTATGCACCTATCGCTCAACATGAAAAACGCTTCTACAACAGTTGTTTCCCTGCCACAGTCAGACTGATGGCAAAAACAATATCAAACACGTAACAATTCACTTTGATAATAATGCAACAATCCTCACTACTTCACTCTACGGTGCAATATTTGCAATATTTATTCTCGTGACAAACGCAATATCCCCCATAGTTGTCATAGACCCATTACCCTTAGGATAGTGTTTATACATATTACTCCTACTCTATGTTTACAAGCTCCTGGTTTACAGTAGTGCTCATATTCCAGTTTCAGTATTCATAATTTATAAAAAAAAAAATTCCACTCTGTTGTATAGTATCTAAGGTTTTTTTTTGTCTTATTTTATTTAATTTCATTTATCTTGTATAATATTTTTTTTCTATTTTAGTCAGTGTGCTTTTGGGTACCCTTAACTCTTTTTTACTTGACTCAAAGAGCCTGCACAATAATTCCTGTGTGCCTGGACTGTTTTGTGTATGCACAAATGGCAAATAAAAAAATCTTGAATCTTGAATCTATCACCAAGGCAAATTCCACCTAGGGTCACTGCTGTGGCCATAAACAACTTTCTGATTCTGATATCCGATAACAACGGGAAGAAATGAAGTAAAAGTAAGGTGTGCATCTTTGTGTTTCGTTAGGTCGTTGGGATCCATGCCAGTTGTTCACCTGAAGGAAGTCTCTCTTCTCTCTGTCTCTCTTCTCTCTATACACCCAGGCTGTGAGTTGCGGTTCTTTGCATTGTTATCATTGCTGTCATCTCTAACAATGAAAAACAGTGTGTGTTCAAGGGGATGGGGGGAGGAGCAGACACAGAGAACGACACAGGAAAAGAGGGAAAGAACAGCCAGCTGTCGAGCATCAGAGAAAAGAAAAAACGAGAGTGATTGAACACAAAGAGAGAATACGTTGGACCGGGTTGGCTGAACTGGAGGATGTGGAGGGATTAAGTACCCTTCAAAGCAAAGGCCCAAGTAGAAAACATCTCAAACGGCTCATTGTGAAGAAACGGCACGCAAAACAAAAAGTTGGTTTTAAAACAGAAAAAATACAGCTCTTATTAAGAACTTTATTTGGTGTTTTTGGCCACATGTGTTATTTGTTATATTGTAATAGTATATTATCACTATTGAATTGCATACATTCAGTTGTCCTTGGAGTAATAATGAACAACAAATTGTATGCAGATCGTATCAAATGTATCACTCAGCCTCTCAACAGGACACAATGATCTCTTTAACGTGACATGTTTAAGCAATTATCAGCTGATTCAGTCAAACAAGGCAGGCTGGCAGAGAGTCCACAAATTGAAATGAAAGTAACAAAAGTTTTGAGACCGCACCCAGGCCACATGTTGCCATGCGGCAAACTGGCTTTGGTGCATGTTGAGCACACATGTGAACATCTAATGAAGAGCCTGTAAAGACAGATCTCTGGGAAGGCTGTTTCTTTATCATTGGACATAGCACTGATTGGCTCCATCTGATTTCCAACCAGGGAAACCAGAGGCAAAGCAGGACGGTCTAAATGCAATTATTTTTCTTTTTTTTTTTGCAATGTGAACTTTGCGTGGCCGCTTTGTTTGCCAATCTGCAGGAATGATGAGAAGAGAATAAGCACACGATAAGATAGTTTGCTGAATCCGTTTTTGTGCTTCTTTTCTTCTCTTCCAAATGTGCTGACACCCATCATTACTCATTTCTGAAGAGTTTAAAGTGAATGTTGTTGCTGTGACATCAGAGAATAGATGGATTTGTCCCCCTAAAAAAACATGAAAGACAACCCACTCCCGAAAACACGTAAAAAAATAACCCTTCAGGGCCCAGGGGCTTAAAACATGCACGGAAAACTAGAAGTGTGTCTACTTGTGCTTCGTTGGGGGGGTTAAAGAACACAACAGGAGCGTGAAAAATAAAGATGTGATTTCTTGTGATTTTAAATGTCTTTTATGTAGCTGGAACCTTATAGGAGCTTATGGCTTTAACAAGGTATCATTCTCTTATAGATCTCTTGTAGACTGTTTAGATGTACAGTACACGATTCCTAAAAAAAAAAACATCCAGAAACACGTGTGATGTTTTGAATATGCAAAACGTTTTGAACAATACAGGAGAGTAATCATTTCCTTCACATAAATAAAGACATATGCACCGTAAATTGTTGCATAAAAAATCCACCAGAATGGAGGAAATTGAGTGTGGTCTGGTGGGGCGACACCCAGCACCCGCGGTTATTAGTTATTAGTGTTATTAGCAATGTGCAGTACAACAAAAATATGGTGTCTTTTGACAATTAAACCATGTAAACCTATTCTGATACAACCTCTAAATACAACTATGAACCTGAAAATGAGCATAATATGAGCACTTTAATGTATATACAATGCTTTCAATGCCTTAATTACTGTAAATGCTTTCACATGTCTCAATTGTCAGGAATGCTAACAACTGGAAAGGTAAAGTGTCGTTTTTTTTTTTCTTATGTCAGGGAGGAAAAAAATGACTTGTGATCTCACATCCTTATTTTGCAAGAACTGTGTCAGGTTTATAATGGTTCACGTCTCAGTTTGGATTGAAACTTGTTAACAAATTGTACAAGGTTGTCTTTAGTAATCGATAGTGTCTTTCTATTGACCTTGTAATTTTGTACATACAATTGCTCTAGAATGTTTGCTGCAATGCTTGCATCATATCCCTACTTGTAAGATTATTAAAGTTATTTTGTGTATGGTTGTTTGCAGAGCAGGGGAAAGCTTCAATTAGCTAGTGAGCAAAGGAGACCTGCTGTACATGAACACAATTGTTTAGCTAAAGTTAGAACAGTTTTGGTAACTTCAATTTTGGGATTTCTGTATTTGTGTTTTCGTCTGTGTTCTCACTGGTTTAAAGTGGGCAGGACTCAGTGAGAAATGGTAGATGTCACACATTTCTTTATTTGTACAAATCAGAATTTAACAAAATTTGAATCAAAATTAGATGACAGCTGTGGGGCTTATAGCTTGGTTTCCAGACGTCTGAGTGGCCGCCCACATCTCAGATTTGTTCAGTGGTTCAGTGAATGAGATCAACAGCAAGTTAATAACATGAAAACAATGGCAGGCTATATGGATGAAGTGAAAGAAAATGGCAATGCAGTCTGATTACCAGGCCGTGCTTACCACAGTTCAGTTTTTGAGAACGCCTAATAAATAATACCCAAGAATTTTAACTTTCATTGTTGCATATTTGGGGACAAATATCTAAGACTTTAAACCAGGTTTTTAGAGACTTTAAAATACCGTTCTGTTTCTATTAGAGCTTATACAAAAAAAACTAAAAAAACTTGGCAATTCTGGTCATTCAGGAAATTATTCTTTTAATTACTCTGTTCTTTAGTTTTATTTTTGTCCTTTTTAGTCTTGCAAAAATTGTATTATTGTTGTTTGTTTTGTTTTAATGTTTTATGTTTGTCTTTGTTGTTTTTAATATTGATATGCGAAGCACTTTGGGCTGCATGTCTGTATGACAAGTGCTATATGAATAAAGTTGAGTTGCACTGTTTGTATGTTCTGAATGACAAACTCTGTAAAACCTGTGACATAAAGAGGGAGTGTAAAGCAGCAGATAGCTGAACAAACAATGTGAATAAATAATAATAACACGAGCGGAGGTAATAATAACACATTTTTAGTATTCAGGGTTGTTTTAACTAGCGCACTTTATACAGCTTAGTTTGCCACACTCTCTATATGAAGGGCACTAGTTTTAACCATAGCCGCAATGTAGCGCTACCACCTCCGGTCCACTAGGTGGCAGCAGACGTGTTTGATGCGCGTTTGAATTTCTCAATAAATCCAAAGAAGAAGCCGACTTAAAAAACAGGGTATTCTGGGATGTAAAATGAACCACAATGGCGGCTAAACAAAAAGCATGTTATGCTCTTACATTGACGTGTTTGTTTTTATCACTTCTACTCCAAACTTGTTGGACTTTTGCCGAAGAACTGAAGTGGGATCAGAATGGCTACATTCTGTACTGCCCGTGCATGGGTAATTAACACTTTGTAGCCGATACGTGGATATTTTGCATTCCGTAGTTTGAGAAGAGCAAAGCTAGCGAGTCCAAAACTTTCACTCATTCCTAAGATGAGAGCGGTGTGTTATATCTGCTAAAGCACATATCGCCTAAATATGAACCCAAAGCTATGTCAAACTCTGCTAGGAGTTCAGTAGGCAGGGCTTTATGTTACTTAACCGCTAGAGAAGATGCACCAATGGCTAGTTAGCAGCTAACTGAGTGGAGCTTATGACAACTGGGGTGTAACGATAATGGCTGCAGCGGTTGCTATTCTGTTAGCAAATCACTCAGAAGATATTCAAGTTCAAGTTACTTTATTGTCCCTCAATGGGGCAATTTGTTGTGCAGCAGATAGTATATTACAAACCACACACAATACAGAGATTGTCTACCTTGCAGGCATAGTTAAAACCAGTAAACAATCAATAAATAGTAGATTAATAAGTTATCTATAGTTCTTTATAGAATTAAGAAATAGAGTGGCTGCAGGTACAAAGGAGTGTTTATATCTGTTGGTTCTGAGTTTTGGGAGTTTAAAGCGTGATCCAGAGGGCAACACCTGAAATTCAGCCTGTAAGGGATGAGAACTATCTGACAGGATAGATTCAACCCTTCTTAGCATCTGCTTCATATTATATATTATATTAGAGATCATATAGTGCATGGTATTTGGAGGTAAACATCCCCTCCAGTCTCTAAGTTTCCATTTTCTTGTCATGAGAAGCAGTATTAAGTTTACTGTTGAAAATGAGAGTATAAAGCGCCCAATGTTATTGTTCAGGTCGCTTTGGAAACCAGGCAGATCACTTCCTGGGATCTCTGGCCTTTGCAAAGATGTTGAACCGAACCCTGGCAGTCCCTCCCTGGATAGTGTACCGACACCACACACACCCTTACACCAATGTGAGTACAGCCAGTGAACTCTGAGCAACAGACACTGACAACCTGACCCCGACTGCAACCACACACATATACATTATTAATTCTTAGTACTTAATTAATTACTAAGGGAAATATCAATGTTGCAGCAGCCACGTCAAATAAATCAGAAAGAAGTGAGGTAGGTAGGTAAGAAACAAATGCAGAAGTAATATGAATTAGAATAACAAAGCCTGAGAATGGAGACAAAAGGTAAAACCATAACATTAACTCTAATATGCGTTGAATAAACACAGGCCAATGATAGTGTCCATTAATGTACTGCGCATGGGCACATATATATATGCTTGACTTAAACATTGCTTTCCTAACTTTGAAAATACATAGATACACATTTACTGTTTATAATAAATCTTGCACCAGCAACTTGGTAAAAATCTTCGACATTAACAGGAATTACAATTCAAGTGTAAATCTTTAAAATGCAGCAACAGATTGGTCAAAACTCAAACAGGAATTAAATTCCAATATATAATGTTTATAGTATATAAATAAAGAATTGTATTGAATAGACCATATCGGCATGATAGCTGTATTGGATTGGTGCAACCTTACTGAAAAGTGCAAAAGAAGAACAGACTGTTTTGGAAAGATTGTGATAATAGATGTCATGAGTGAACGTAATAAAGGAACATATGCGTCCAGGTGAACATAGGAGCCCCCTCTCCCAACATACAAGGGGTGCTTTCCATTCAGTGTTGTTTTGGGATTAGAGCTGGGCGATATGGAGATAATCAAATATCACAATATTTTTGCCCAAATACATTGATGTCAATATAGCTGCTATATTGTAGGGGTGACTATTGGTGCTTTCACAAAATATTTACATTTGTGATAAATAATCATCAGTAATGTGGATATAATGACTAAGTGGGTAAAGGCAAATAATAAAACAGCTAGAACAGTCTGGTAAGTTCAGAAAAAGACTTTCACTTTACTGTAATGTAGCCTTAAAAACAAGGAAAAGACAACACATATTTTAATATCCAAAATATAAGACGATATCCAGCCACATATATCGAAATATTATCAATATATTGCTCAGCCCTATTTGGGATATGTTGACAATAACAAAAAATTGAATCTCATCACCAGCCTTATCCTTTAAACCTGAAATGGACTGTGCTGTTTTATTCCGTTCTTTTCTGTTCTATTCAGGTCCACATTCCCTACAGTGAGTTATTCCAACTGGAGGCCTTGTCTGCCTACCACCGAGTGGTCAGTTTGGAGGACTTCATGGAGAAGCTGGCTCCCAAATACTGGCCCTCCAAACAAAGGACAGGCTACTGCTTCGAGACTGCTGCACAGCGGAGTGCAGACAAGAAATCCTGCCCCATGAAGGTGTGAGTCCAGTGGTCTAGATTATTTAAGTGATGAGTGTCAGGTAGCTACAATGAAGTAGGATTATCTGGTATTGGTTGCTGCTTTCAGATTGTCTACTTATGTATCAATTCTCTCCCCTAAAAGATTTGAAATAGTAACAGGGTTTCTGTGGGTTCTTAAAAAGTCAACATTTTAAAATTGAGATATTTTAGGCCTTAAAATATCTTTCATTCGTTGTGTTGTAGGTCTTATTTGATTTCAAACAGGTCTTAATTTTCCTACTTCCATGTAACGCTGCCTCTAATGCTCATTGAAATGCTTCCGCAGCACTTGAGATTGTTTTTGTTTTGTCTGTGTGATATAGGTCTTAAATTTCATCCATAATGGTCTCAAAAAGGTCTTAAAAATTCTTAAATTTGACTTGGTGAAACCTGCAGAAACCCTGTATGCTTTGTTACTTTCAACGAAGCATAAGTGAGCTTTCTTTGAAAGCAGATAGAGACTCGGGGGCCCGATCTTGCATCCGGCGCAGCGCAAAGCCCGACGCAAGTGTCTTTGCTAGTTTAAGACCGACACAGTTGTCAATTTCCCGTCCAGCGCCCGCGTCGTTTAAATAGCAAATGCACCTGCGCCCATCTGTGCGCCCATGGGCGTGCTGGTCTTACAGGGCGGTGTGTTGAGGTGCATTCTTGGTGTATTGCTATCTTGAGGCAGCGGGAAGTGATCGCGCCATTGACCTACAAAAACCTGGTCTAAAGTCAATAACGCAGCATTTCATTGTTATTTTAGCAGCGCATTAGTAAAATACGCCTAGGCTCGTGCACAGCACACGCACACTATGCTTGTTACACACACACACACAGGGACACGCAGCAGCACACAAACATGCAAAAGATTACAAATAAAAATATTACGGTGCAAATCCGCCATCATGATAGCAATGCGACAACTTACAAACGCGCCTGGCTTTTAAAGGGAATGGGAGATGACACTCTGATTGGTTTATTGCATGTTACACAGGGTTCATACGTTTTGAAAAAACCTGGAAAAGTTATGGAATTAAAAAAATGCAAATTCCAGGCCTCGAAAGGTTTTGGAAACATAAAAAGACCCGGAAAGTTTTGTAAAAGTCATGGAATAGTTTTTTTAACACAGCATAATAATATGTGATTAATAAATGTATTTCACGTCGTCCTAACCTCAGCGTTCTATTCAGGGCGTGATATTACGAATCCCACTATGAACCACATAAGTTGTCATTCGTTTTATTGTTAAAACTCTGAGGGTAAACTTTAACACAGATTTTTATTCTTATTGTATAATGTCGACTGACATTTTCAGGAATACATAGTCATGGAAATTTGCCGAAAAGTATTGGTTAAAATGCGTATGAACCCTGGTTACACCCAAAACACACCTGTGATTAATGAAGACACTAAGTACAACCCTTTTTGAACCATGCGCCCAGCGCACAGACCCTTTTTTCCACCGTCAAACTATCAAAATTGAATTTGGACACGCCCTAAACGCACCTGTGCCAGGCGCTTCACGCCGTGCACGTAGATCGTTAAAATAGGGCCCTCAGCCTCTTCGTCAATAAATGATGGTGATTACAAGTGAAATGGGTGAGGGTGAAATGCTGCCCCCTGGTGGCCCATAGACCTACACTCATAACTATGACACAACTGTTACAGTTTAATGGCTCTGATATGGACAGATGGTTCTGATTTATTTTTTAGGATGGGAACCCATTTGGTCCGTTCTGGGACTACGTCGGTGTGGAGTTTGACAAGTCTGTCTTGTTTGGTGGTATTTCTTTTAGTTCCTACCACCAACCTCAGTGGATGAAGAAGTGAGTACATGTTCAGTAGCCCCACTCTACTGTAGACACATTTAGGCTTATTAGAGATGAGACAAAACATAAAGAAAACCACATCTTCATAAGCAACATTGCTAGCCTTAACATTATAATTGACTGATACCCCCTTTCCACAAATGCAAACCTAGTTCTGGTTCTGGGCTGCTGCCCATTTGAAGTTGGTTCAACTGACCAACCTTCTAAGAACATTAACGTCGCTGTATACATCTGTATACGTTTCCGCTTTCCATTCCCGCTTCCAAATTCTCAAAAGTCAGTTTTTTTTTTTACTTTTTTGAAAATCTTTGACGCAAGTTTTTGGCACTCCTTTCAAAAAAAATGTCATCACTTTTAACTCTGTAAAAAAAAAAAACGTTTTTTATGTGTGGGTTTTGAGACGGCGACATACACAGACCACTGCTGCATCGATTTTAAGATACTGAAGCTCTGGATTTTAGTTGGTCTTGTTGGTCACGGTAATAATCCCGTCCCCACCCCTGACGTCAAGGGTTTTTGGTTCTAAACCAGCAAAGAGTTGGTGCCGCTCTGGAACCACTTCCTGGTTCTTTGGCTGTCGAAACACAAAGAACTGGTTGGAGATTAGGCACCGGCTCCAAACCAGCTCTACAAACTTTCTTTGTGAAAAAGGGGTATGACTAATGAGGTTTCTGAGGTTTTAATTTTCCATTTGATTTTTACCGAAAAAGGCGGAGCCTTAAGTGGTTAACACGTAGCTTCTCCTCATGCTTCCTGTGTTTTGAAAAGGTTTCCTCCCTCTGAGCACCCTGTGCTGGCACTGCCGGGGGCTCCTGCCCAGTTCCCCGTGATAGAGGAGCACGTGGGCCTGCAGCGCTACGTGGTGTGGTCAGACAAGATGGTAAAGGAGGGAGAGGAGCACATTGCTACCCTGCTGACCAGGCCGTACGTTGCCATTCACTTGAGGATTGGCAGTGACTGGGTGAGACATTCTTCACAACTTAAGAGCTAGGGTTTGGACACATAAGGGTTGTTCTCTCTCTCTCTTTCTGTTTTTCCATATTCACATTTGCTCGTATGCTCACATACAGGCAATCACGCATCTGTTCACACACAGATATCTCCGACATCACATTTCTGTTTTCGTTTTTTTTGGGGGGGCAATTTTAGGCCTTTATTGATAGGACAGCTGACAAAATTAAAGGGGGGAGAGAGAGGGAATGACATGCAGCAAAGGGCCGCAGGTCGGAGCTGAACCCGGGCCCGCTGCATTCGAGGAGTAAACCTCTATATATGGGCGCCCGCTCTACCAACTGAGCTATCCGGGCACCCACACAATGAGATTTTTGATAAATAATCATCAGTAATGTGGATATAATGACTAAGTGGGTAAAGGCAAATAATAGAACAGTTACAACAGTCTGGTAAGTTCAGAAAATGACATCACTTTACTGTAATGCAGCCTTTAAAACCAGGAAAAGACAACACTTATGCCACATTACAATATCCAAAATCTAAGTCGATATCTAGTCTCATATCACGATATCGATATAATATTGATATATTGCCCAGCTCTACTTGATCCGACGAACTAGATCATCAAATCAAATCAAAGCATTGACTGCAATGTTGCTGCCACTTCTGCCGTTGTTTACCTTTTTTCTTCTTCTTCTAGTCCGTAGAAATAGCAAAGTCGGTAGCCTTTGCTCATTAGCGGCACCTCTGTTTTAGAGAAGACTGGAACTAGTGTCGCGACCACCATGCGCGAGTATAAATAGTTATGGTGCTCCCATGACGTCACATTTGCTCGCGGTCACAGGTCGGCTGCGGCGATTATACCGCTCGTTTGACACGGGCCTGAGGTGGGATTTAAACACCGACCAGAATAAAGGAGGAAAACTCCAGCAGTGAATAGACCGGTTTACAGTCAATGAAAATGACTGCATAACGTTTTCAGCACCGCGACATCTGTACACCATCCTTTGTTTATGTAGAAGCAGAAGTTACGTGATCCGCTGTGTTAAAGTTCCTCCCTGGTAAATGTATTTGGAGAGCAGACTGATCTCATGAAGTGCCGTATGTTTGACACGCCAATTCGTATGCCATTATTGGCGTGTTATCAAGACACATACTCGCTTTTTAGCGTGTTTATCAACGCCGCTTGACCTCCATTGACTTACATTACCTAGCGATTGCGTGTGAATAGAATAGTATGAAAGGGCGAAAATCCGCGTAGGGAGATTGGTCGGGGTGGAGGATGGGTCAAACACAGGACTTTCACCCAGGAGACCGGAGATCTTTTTTTTTTGGCAAGTTTCCTTCTTGTCCCACTTGTCACGTCTCCTAAAGTCAACCGTCGCATTCTTCTTTTCCTAAACCCAACCAGTTCTTCTTTTCCTAAACCCAACCGGTTCTTCTTTTCCTAAATCCAACCAGTTCTTCTTTTCCTAAATCCAACCAGTTCTTCTTTTCCTAAACCCAACCAGTTCTTCTTTTCCTAAACCCAACCGGTTCTTCTTTTCCTAAACCCAACTGGTTCTTCTTTTCCTAAACCCAACCTGCATATCACGTTTCCTAAACCCAGCCGTAGCTTTCTTCTCACGATAACACACCAAGTGGCGATAACACGCCAAGTGGCTAGTATGTTTACATCCTCTGTATACAGCCTAGACATACACGCGGATAGCTCAAAATGCGTACAGATAACACGCCACTTGGCTTAAGAAAGTGGGCGTGTATGTTTATGCGAAGTCATGATGTCATGTTGTGGAGAGAGAAAGCTGAAAATTTAACAAAGAAAAACAGAAAAAAGTGCTAAAGAACACAACGCTGAGGCTGCCAGCCACCGTCTTTATTCCTAATCTTTATGTTAATCCACCCTTACAGCAAAATGCCTGCAAAATGCTGAAGACTGGCGAAGCAGGGCCTCACTTCATGGCCTCCCCTCAGTGTGTCGGCTACAACCGCCAGACAGCCTTGCCTCTCACCATGACCATGTGCCTTCCTGACCTGGCAGAGATCGGCAGGGCTGTCAAGCTGTGGACGAAGAAGACCTTTGCCCGCTCTGTCTACATCGCCACTGACTCAGAATCCCACAGTACGGAAATTGAAAAGCTCCTCAAGGGCAAGGTGGGTTTGTAAAGCCTCTGTGATGCCTTCACAAGTATGTCATGACTCCACTTGTGCTTTACATTCTGCACCCTTTTGTTTCTGTCACATGGGACCTTAAATGTAAACCCAACTGACTCGCTACATTTTCACTGGCTTGCCTGTAGCACAATTTGGTTTTGGCACAATTAGCTAATTCTTTACAGATGCACTTTAACCTGTATAAGCTGAAGTCAGAATTAGCCAGAACTCTTCTTGTAAATGATATGTATGTATTTGATTGAAGTGGAAATTTTACTAGCCAGGAAAAGTGTTTTTCACACTTATACTCTCACTTGGTTACTGTTGCAATATAGTATTTCCCCACCTGGTTATTTAATTGTGTATTTCATTCTGGCTTTTCAGGTGAAAGTGGTGAGTCTCCAGCCAGACTCAGCCCAAATGGACCTGTACATCTTAGGCCGAGCTGACCACTTTATCGGCAACTGTGTCTCCTCCTTTTCCGCCTTTGTGAAGAGAGAGCGGGACGTCCATGGCCTTTCATCCTCCTTTTTTGGCATGGACAAGCCTGGGAAATTAAATCACAAAGAAGAACTCTGAGCACAAGAGTCACGCGGTCGTGTCCTGGATGTCGATGCTGGAGGACTGTCATGAGGAGGCGAGGGAGCATGTGGAAGGCAGTGAATATTTATATATGACGTGATGGTTCGTAAAGGCAGGTTCTTTTAGAATGGGTTTTAATCTGTGAGAAAGGAGGAAGGGAATTTAAAATATGATGATGCAGCAGCTACTTTTACCAAGAAACACTATTTTTGTATGTTTGTCTGCTCAAGATTTGGCTTCTAGCTGCTTGTGCTTACTATACTGAAGCCAGTTTTCCTTTCTATCAGGGAAACATTTCCTTAACTCCTGCCATAGTCTGTAGCTGCAACCATGTTTTACAATCCAGACATGTAAGCAGGACCCCTGGTGACCTTAGTGAACCCTGGGAAAGGCTGCAGTGCCAGTGATCATGTTCTCTCTCTCTCTCTCTCTCTCTCTCTCTCTCTCTCTCTCTCTCTCTCTATCTCTCTCTCTCTGTCCACGTTTCCATCCCTCCATGTCTTTTCCAGCTTGCTCTTTCCTTTCCTCTCTGCCCTCCATTCCAAGGAGAGCACAGTAACTGATCCTCCTGTACATACTAATTATAGGGAGGAAAAAAGAGACAGTCTTTCCACCTCTCAATTTACCAGGACCAAAAACTGTTGTAATGTGTGGAACCCTGTAGTGAATGTTGTGGGGACAGTATTGTTATTCAGTGAATGTGAACAAATGTTTCAGGGATGTTTTTGGGAGACATAAGAGTTGATTTGCACTGGTTGAATTGATTAAATGCAAGTGGGGGTGTGTGGGAAGCTAATTGTGTCCCTCTGTGTGAAAGCAATGTTTTTTGAAGATGAATGTTTTCTATAATGTTTTTCACCAATAAAGTGATGCACACTAATGTTTTAAAACCAGCAGCCTCAGTGTGTTTACCTCCCTGACTGGAAGCTTAGCTGTGAGTACAGTTGAATCAGCTGATATACTAAGCTATGTTGGACAAGCTTGTTGAGAGTTGGTTGCCAGATATGCTAGGGTACCTTGCATTTGTATTCTTAGCTAAATCACAATGCATGTATTTGGCTTGCCGCTTAGTTATTCACAGTTAAAGTTTTTTTGCGACTGTATACTTAACAGTTAAAACGTTACATATTCTCGCACAAAATTAGACCATTTATATTGGGTGAATGTTTTCGCCACCTCCCTTTTTGGGGGATAGTGCTTGAATCTGGCAACTTTGTAACCGGGACCGTTGTGGGGATGAGCAACGGCTAATGGCTGAGTGGGAGTTCTGGATTAGCTAGCTAACGTTGGCCAACTGGTAAATCTTTAACGATATGTAGCTAGTTATGTGTGCCCGGTGGGAAGCTGTGTTTGTATTGCATGGGGTGAATGTATGTTATGTGTTTTTATTTCTGTACGGCGATATGTTTAATTGATATCTGCCGTTGCTGCTAGCGTTAGACAGGTAATGCTAACGTTACCAGACTTGTAGCTTAGGTTACCAGTGTGTTTGTCGTTGCTAGGCCGGTCTTGAGTTCTCGTTATGGGCTGCATTTTACACATAGATATATACACTATGCATTTTACATAAGCTAACGTTGGTTAGCTGATTAATCAACTGGCTAGCTAAGCAGCTATAAAACCACGGTCTATCAACATGCTATGGCTGGCAGAGTGCTCACAACGGCTGTCACTTGATAACCTGGTATTCCAACGTTGATTATCGTAGTTGCCGGTTACCTAACGTAACGTTAGCTAGCGAAGTTAATGTTAGCTAAATAGGTGTAGTGGCACTTCGGTTATTTCCTAGCTAACAGAACAGTAAGTTACTGTGTAAGGTTAAATTCTGCTCCTCATCTTTGGCAAGTAACATAATTAAGAGGTTATTCATTTGGACCAATTATACCGTTCTGGGCGTGTTGTGTTTTGTGACAAAAATCTTATTTCGCTAACGTAGCTAGCTAATTAGCTAACTAACGTTAATGTTTCCACGTACAACAAGTTGTCATGTCCACGGAACTGCAGTACAGGTGTCAGTGTCAGGTTAGCTAGTTAACGTTATATCATTGCCAAAGTCTGTCGTTAGGTTGTCATTGGGTCATCAAGGTTGTGAGTCACCATGGCCATTGCAGGTTGGTACTAATCATTGAATGTGTCTTCTCCAACAGTTTCGGATGTGGGCACTTGTATTGGTGAACTGTTCCTGAAGCTGCACTTGGAAGACAGAGCCTACAAAGTGCCAAGCCGTGTGGGTTGGCATTCCCTCTGCAACATGTCCAAGAGCAAGAGCTCTGAGTCGGTCAAGGTGGTGGTCCGTTGTCGCCCTATGAATGAAAAAGAGCGGGCAGCCAAGTTTGAAAGGGTGGTCTCTGTTGATGTCAAATTGGGCCAAATTATTGTCAGGAACCCCAGGGAGGCTTCAGCCAGTGAACTTCCCAAAATCTTCACATATGATTCAGTCTACGACTCGAACTCCAAACAAATAGATTTGTATGATGAAACCTTCAGGCCCCTGGTGGATTCAGTTCTACTTGGGTTCAACGGGACCATTTTTGCCTATGGGCAGACCGGTACAGGGAAGACATACACAATGGAGGGGGTGAGAAACGATCCAGAGAGGAGAGGGGTGATCCCTAACTCCTTTGAGCATGTCTTCACTCACATTTCACGGTCACAGAATCAGCAGTACCTGGTGAGAGCATCATATCTAGAAATTTACCAAGAGGAGATCAAAGACTTGCTCTCCAAAGACCAGTCGCGTCGTCTGGAGCTCAGGGAGAGGCCTGACACGGGTGTGTACGTTAAAGACCTTTCGTCATTTGTCACCAAGAGTGTGCGGGAGATCGAACACGTCATGAATGTGGGGAACCAGAATCGTTCAGTGGGCGCCACTAACATGAATGAACACAGCTCCCGTTCTCACGCCATCTTTGTCATCACTGTTGAGTGCAGTGAGTTGGGTGTCGACGGGGAGAACCATATCAGAGTCGGCAAACTGAACCTGGTGGATTTAGCCGGCAGTGAAAGGCAGACCAAGACCGGCGCTCAGGGGGAGAGGCTTAAAGAAGCCACAAAGATCAATCTGTCGCTTTCGGCTCTGGGGAACGTCATATCAGCTCTGGTGGACGGCAGGAGCAGCCACATCCCCTACCGAGATTCAAAACTCACCCGTCTGCTGCAGGACTCTCTGGGGGGCAACGCCCGCACTGTCATGGTCGCCAACATTGGCCCGGCATCCTACAACGTGGAGGAGACCTTGACAACGCTGCGCTATTCCAACAGGGCGAAGAACATCAAGAACAAACCACGTATCAACGAGGACCCCAAGGATGCCCTGCTCAGGGAGTTTCAGGAGGAGATCGCGCGGCTGAAGGAACAGCTGCAAAAGCGTTCGGGAAAGAAGAAAAGGAGGAGGCAGAGGAGGAGGGCCGGGGAAGGGAGCGACGGTGAGGATCTGGAGGAAGGAGAGACGGAGGATGACGATGAAGAGGGGGACGACAAAGGGGATTACTGGCGGGAGCAGCAGGAGAAGCTGGAGAGAGAGAGAAAGGCCATCATGGAGGATCATAGTCTGGTGGCTGAGGAGAAAGCTCGGCTGCTTAAAGAAAAAGAGAAGAAAATGGAAGATTTGAAGAGGGAGAAGGACGCCGGAGAGATGCTTGCAGCCAAAGTGAAAGTAAGCACATTTTGCCACACTTGGTGTGTTCCTGTACATCCAGTATATATCCAATTGATTTGATTTCAGATGTTGTTTCATTGGATTCAACAAATGCACTCACAAGTCAGTAGATCTTCTCATAAGTCAATAGACCACATTTTTTCATTTTCATGCAACCCAAATGGTGAAATGTATTTGAGTCAGTTGCAAATGCTTTTCTCCACAATGCAACTTGAAGTGGTTTCATAATTTTTCTTTTTTTTTCCCTTCTCAATCCAGGCGATGGAGAGTAAGCTCCTAGTAGGGGGGAAGAACATTGTGGACCACACCAATGAGCAACAGAAAATGCTGGAGCTGAAGAGGCAGGAAATCGCTGAACAGGTATACCAAACATCTGAAAAATTAACTTTGCTCTCAATTAGAGGTCACAAATCAGTCAAAAAATATGTGATCAGTAGTTACAGGATAGTAGTTTTGAAATGGGGGTGTAATGGTACACACAAGTCACGGTTTGGATCCTACCCCGATTCCCATGAACTTTTTTTTAAGGTTATTTTTTGGACATTTTTAGGCCTTTATTGACAGGACAGCCGAAGACATGAAAGGGGAGAGAGAGGGGAAATGACATGCAGCAAAGGGCCGCAGGTCGGAGTTGAACCCAGGCCCGCTGCGTCGAGGAGTAAACCTCTATATTTGGGGGACCGCTCTACCAACTGAGCTAACCGTGAATTCCCATGAATTTTAAACTATCTACTTGCTTCACCTCAGCTCCATTGATATAGACAGGGGCAGGGTTCAAAATTAGCATCATCCACTAGGGTTGGGCGATGTCCCCTAAATTGGCAGTTGACGATGTTTACAGTAAAACATCGTGATGGACGATAATATCGTCGTCGGGGCAGGGGGGGGTAGCTCATATCTCTTTACATAAATATTTTTTTCTACTATTATGGGCCAACAGTTAACATAGAAACGATTAGACATACATTTAAATGCCCTCTGTAAATGGTGCCCTGCTGGTAGGTTTTACAACTTGACCTACTTTCACTTAAGTACGGTGCAGTAAAATCAATCAGATGTCCGCGATCTGCGTAACGACAGTACAGTGGGACGTCTGCCTTCAACAGAGCGACAGTAATAACCTAACATACCATCATTACTGAGTTTAAACTACATTCTCGGTTATGTTTGCACTGAATAACGCATTCAATAAACAGAAACATAACTCTTGCAGTGCACATGAACAGATGCGCAATATTAGCTCACACATAAAATAGCACCCTTGTGAATTAGCCTACTGTTGCTAACGTACATTCATAAATCCTGCATAACATCGTCCCGTACCGTATCAGACTTACTTATTGATGCACGCACAGAGTAGTGTCGACAAACTTTGTCCAATGAGGGGAGAAAGGAAAGTGATAGCGTTCCACTTTAAACGCTTTTTTCTCTCTCACTCGAGACCGCTGTGTCCAATGTTACTAGAAGGTAGAGCGAGCTACAACTGACAGGGAGAGGGAGAGAATGTATCACTACAGCCAATCCAGTCTGCTCAAAGCGATGGTCTTTTTCACAAATAGGTTGCACGTAAAGGGGGAAAAAGTAGCTTCCACTTAAGGAGCCCTATGTCTTGTCTTTGTGTCTTTGCTAGTTTAAGACCGACGCATTTGTCAATTTCCCATCCAGCACCCGCGACTAGGATTAGTGTGTTTGACAGGGTGGGGGCGCGTGGCATCACGATGGTGGCTCTCCATCGTGATGTCGACCAGCCATCACGATGGACGATGATATCGTCCATCGGCACAACCCTACTATCCACCAGCCAAATGCTGGAAAAATTGAGTTGAGTAGGTTGTTCTCTGTGCACCACCCTTCAAGATTGTTGATATCACATCTGTTTCCTCCAGTTGTGGATTTCTCCAAGTGGAATAAGCTTGTAATTAGTACACCTGGGTCCTGTTCTTCAAACAGGGTTAAACCATTCTAGACTAACATGCTGTTATCAAGCTCAAATAAATAATCCCTTTATTTCTCATCCTATTTGTTCTAAGTAATGACAACAACACTGTCGGCGCGTCCACATGATACAAGCCTTCCGTGACCGTCATGTTTTCTATCTTAACTGTGTACCACATGACAACCTTACTTTGAATCACAGCTTTAAATTGAAACAGCGGTTTAAATTTGAGAACGTGCACTTCTGTGTTTCCAGAAACGGCGAGAGCGAGAGATGCAGCAGCAGATGGAGAGTCGTGACGAGGAGACTCTGGAGCTGAAGGAGACCTACAGTTCTCTGCAGCAGGAGGTCGACATCAAAACCAAGAAGCTGAAAAAGGTAGCAGCCGCAACTTCAGGCAGTCTATCTAATGGCTGACTCTCCTGTCCTCCATCCACACTGGCACAAGACACTGATTTCTGCATGTGCTTGCAGTCCTGTTTTAATGTAGAGTTTTTAATTTTGAAAGCCTGATGTTCAGTACTTGTGAGGTTTTGTGTATCTGCTGATGAAATGCCTTGCAAGTAAGTAGGTCAGATAATATTTCAAATTAGGCATGGGCCAGTATAAGATTCTGACGGTATGATAACCTTCAGCAAAAATACCATGGTTTCATGGTATTGTGGCATTGCAATTACAGTTGTGGGGGGGGGGGGGGTTATACATACAATTTGCAAATACAATGTATTTTATTAACACATGACACACTGGCAGGGAAAGGGAAAAATTTTAGTGGTTTTCAAACCCCGGTATACCTTGAAACCGGTAACCGACCCATGCCTATTTCAAATCAAGGAAGAATACAATATTGTCTTTTGTTTGTGAATTTGGATAGTCAATCATTCCTCATGACAGTCAGGCAGGTGTCTAAGCCAAATTCTAAGGTTCGATTTTCGGAAAGTAATTTCCATTATGGTAACCCTGGTTTCCTCTCTCCTCCTCTGTCCTCTAGCTATTTGCCAAGCTGCAGGCAGTGAAGGCAGAAATCCATGACATCCAGGAGGCGCATATCAACGAGCGCCAGGAGCTGGAACAGACCCAGAACGAGCTCACCAGAGACCTCAAACTCAAGTATGGAGCCTGCCTATTATACTGTTGGCCTGGCAGAAAGACATTAATCAATATTATATCTATTATGAACACCATCTGCTCTGCCAGAGAAGGGAACATAAACTGTGTCCAACCGGCATCTGATTTCATGCTGTCAGACACTGTCATAATTAAGATTTTTGCTGATGTTTTTGCAAAGGGATTGGCAATGAAAATTATCTATGTGCACTTCACTTACAGATTTTCCATGCAAACATAATGCTTAATAAAGGAGAAAATGGTTTTGAAGTTGTAATGTTGCGATTTAATGGTGTGTTCACACCAAACACAAAGCAAACCTTTCAAACGGCGTGATTAGAGTCAATGCAAAAACGACTAAACCTGTGTGGGCCACACACAAAGAAAGAAATATGCATTATTTTTGTCAGATTTATAAAGCCACACGTACGCCTAGTTCTGTTTTATAAATCATGAGCTTAATTTCCACTCCCACAGTTAGCCATAAATGGCTGTAGAAATGCCCTTAAACTCCATTTGCATATTACAGAACGCTGGGAAAAATGCAAGAAGACTGCTTAGTTAAAATTCGTTATTTCCGTGGACTTAGACTTAGTCATTATTTTATTTGATGGCCTGCCATCGGCATTTGGCCTTGCCCCTAAAATAATGAAGTTCCAGGCCAGGCTGTTGGTATCGACACTGGCATGTCTTGCGCTATCGTGAATAAACAAAAATCGTTAACGATCTTAATATGATCCCACGGTCAAACTGCAAGGCGAAAAAGCCGCTTTGGAGTTTGACTTTGTGTGAACCCAGCATTACTTTCTAGTCTGACCGTAGTTCTACTCAGCCTATTAATGCTGAAGTGTAATAAATAACACACAGCAGGGCAAGAGTCACAAGGCTTAACTGTTATGTTTATCTGTATGTATATATGTTCAGTCTCATCTGTCTGTCTGTGTCTCTCTCTCTCTCTCTCTCTCTTGTCTGTCTGTCTGTCTGTTACTGCCTCTGTCTAATTCTTTGTTTGTCTTTCAGGCATCTGATCATCGAGAACTTCATTCCCTTAGAGGAGAAGAACAAAATAGTCCACAGGGCTTACTTTGATGACGAGGATGAATACTGGAAAACGAAGCCCATCACACGTATAGAGGAGTAAGATACAGAATAATCCCAATAATCGACATGCTTTTTTGTACATTCTTCATCTGGTTAGAGGGGCCTCCAACTTGAGCATATGTGTTGCGTAAAAAAAGAGCATGAACATTTTGTATTATTAATTAAATATGAATGTGTTTAAAGCAATTGTTTACAGGTGGAGTGTAGTATGATTTGTAGCAGTATTGTCAAAGATGTTAAGTTTTAAGCGTTATTTATGGTTCTGTAGTGGCTCCACACAGTGCTTTCGCCATGGCCTGAAGTTTATACTTGTGCGTGGATGTGTTCGTCGATCTCTTAAAGAGAATAGCAGGGCTGGCGTGTGTGTGTGTGGGGAGTGTGTGGTAGAGCGAGTGACGGTGATTAGCTTCGGAGCGAGTACCGACTCTAGAGTCATGGTGAGAGAAACAAAGTGTCTCCCCTGTGCTTTCTGACCACGGTGGGAAATCTGTAGCAGGAAGAGTTAACCCTCTCCTTGATTTCATGTTGTTTATGGAGAAGGAGAACCAGGAAATGAGTCGGGGGGGGGGAATGCTACGCTACCAAGCCACGTTTGAGCGACGTGCGTCGCCGCGACGTGTGGTTCCATTTTTCGAAAAATGCGCGTCAGGCTACGGCATAGGGTCGGTAGCTCCACGTACCTACATACGTAGCCACGGCGTAGATTTAACGTAGAACCATAAATCACACATAATAAAGAAGGGCCAACAGGGGAATCAAACCTGCACCATTTGTCCTTTGCTTCATCCGTTTAAAAAGGCCACCATTGGGCAGGGAATGTGGTGGGCAAAGTTGTGTGTAGGTATCGATAGGGGGACAATGCACATTACATACACATTTTTGTAGAGATGCCCCGATCTGATCTGTTTGCCTATCATTGACACAGCTATTGACCATGTTACTTGGCTTAACATAAAATCCTAAGAATGAATCGTTGATTAAAGCTTGATAAAGGAGAACAGCTTTGGAAATGAGGACTAACGTTTCTTATTTTATTCGATGTGTTCATGAGCTATAAGTCGTAATATGGAAACAACGTGGATTTATTGCTCAGAGCGTTCAAACACGTTGATAGCTGTTTCCAGGATTTGCCCGGGCAAAGGAAACGGAGCAAGTGAGCCATGAAATACGATCAGGAACTCATTTATCTGATTATTCTGACACCACATGAATGCAGTGCAAACGCCCTATCTCGCGATGTTAATTCAAGTAAAGAAAAATAATTTGTGTATCTGCCCGGTGATTCGGATCCACTCCAACATGTAACGTGTTCTTCCTTGGTCCATGCTTCACCCAAGTTTCCTAAAAACAAAAAACGGGCAAGTAGTTTTTCTGTAATCCTGCTGTCAGACAAACAAACCAACCTTGAATTTTCTTGTTATTTTGTCTGGGTGGGCTGTGTTTCGTTGCAGCGGTTACATTTCCAAACCACGAGAAGGAATCTGATTTGATATTTACAGATTTAAGTAGCATTTGTAGAATACTCAGTGCAGTGTTATTTCCTCTACAATGACAGAACAGTTGATTGCTCCATTGTATGACACAATACCTAGTTTTCCAGACAATCCTGTATACACTGTCTCATTCCCTGCGTGTCTGCTTCAGTGACCATCAGATGATGACCAGGCCTTTGTCAGCGGTTGGCTACAGGAGGCCTCTGAGTCAGCATGCTCGCATGGCCATGATGATGAGGCCTGAAATGAGATACAAAGTAAGCTGCACATCCTCCACTCCTTTTTTTTTTTTTTTTTTTTGCATTGATGAATGTCTTCACACAAAAACCTCCAGATGAAAAGTCTGTGCACATAATACACCACAGACACAGTGGTCTTGCATTTCCTCATCCTGTTTCACTGATTACACCAGATGGGTTGAGAAACCAAACACTGCAATGCAGCATCAACAGTGTAGGTAGAAGTGAATCAAATACAACCATTCAGGAAATGGATATTAAGGATTTTTAAAATGCACAGGAATCCAGAATGTACTGTAGGTATGTTAAATATTTTTCTAAATTTTTAAATGCAAGATATGTATTTTGTATATGCTCTTCTTCAGCCTTTTGACAGTATTGTTAATTGTTAATTTTGTCATCTATTTTTAATTTAGTCTTAGTCTTGTGCCAAATGTCCTTGTTAGTTTTAGTCATATTTAGTCATTCACATAACTTTTTTTTGTTAGTCAAGTTTAGTCTAGTTTTAGTCAAAAGAGAACTCAATATATCTTAGTCAAGTTCTAGTCTTTTTTTAAATAACAAAATATTTCTGAGATTATTTCGATTACATTACATGTCATTTAGCTGACGCTTTTATCCAAAGCGACTTACAATTGCTATATATGTCAGAGGTCACACGCCTCTGGAGCAACTAGGGGTTAAGTGTCTTGCTCAGGGACACACTGGTTGATGTATCGCAGTGGGAATCGAACCCGGATCTCCCACACCAAAGGCAGGTTTCATATCCACTGCGCCATCACCACCCCTGTTGATGATAACCATTTCAGTCAAATAGTTATATAAAAATAAATTATATAAAGTTATATAAAAATCGAGCCTCTTCCTTATTTCACCAGTAAATTCCTGTTAAACGACAAAAACGACCACTGAATAGGAAAATGGTATTTTACAATAACATTGAACGCAGCACGAGGCTGGCGAGGTTGAAGTGAACGCAACATGTGTGTTGTTTTTCAGACAACGGCAGCTGCAGACTGTCGTACGTCCCCCCTGTTGGAATCCTCTACAGTGAAATGCAGACAAACTTTACACCATTTAGCTGTCAGCATTTTAACCGTGTTTAATCCAGCTGCTAACTAACGGTAGGCTAACGTTACCTGCTGCCAGGTGTAGTGTTAACTAGCAAACGGTAGGCTAACGTTACCTGCTGCCAGGTATAGTGTTAACTAGCAAACGGTAGGCTAACGTTACCTGCTGCCAAGTATAGTGTTAACTAGCGTCCCGTGCAGCGATGTTTCGGTTGCCTCCAACGTCCGTTTAGGAGCATCAGAGAGAAGCGCAGGCATTTAAGTGGCACCGAAATCTGCATTGCTATTCGGTCCGGTAGACAACGGTCGTTAAGGCACCGGTTGGTGCCGTATTAGCACCGGGTCTCGGTACCCAACCCTAGTAAGAGCTGAATATTCTATCTCATGATGGAAAAGTAGAGACAATTGTATACAAAAATTAAGAGAGATTTTATCTTAGTTTTTATTTTATGCAAAACATTTTAGTCTTGTCTTTTTTCGTCAACAATAATGCATGTTAATTTAGTCTTAGTCAGCGTTTTTGGACATTGGCGCAGTCTCGTCATCGTCTCGTCTTAGTCATTGAAAAAAAAGGTCGTTGACGAACATATTTAGTCTCGTCTGACGAAATTAACAATTCAATTTTATTTATAGTATCAAATCATAACAAGAGTTATCTCGAGACACTTTACAGATAGAGTAGGTCTAGACCACACTATAAATTCCAAAACCCCAACAATTACAGTAATTCCCTCAAGAGCAAGCATTAGCAGTGGCTATTGCGACAGTGGCAAGGAAAAACTCCCTTTTAGGAAGAAACCTCGGCAGACCCAGACTCTTGGTAGGCGGTGTCTGACGGACCGGTTGGGGGTGTGATGAACAGTGGCGATAATAGTCACATTAGAGGTCACAGTGACTTTGAAGGTTATCGTGGAAGTTCATGTCATAGCAGGGCACATCGTGTCATACTGAGTAGTGCAGTCTCCTATACCGGATCCTGACTACTCTGTGCATAGGAACATCACAGCAGGGCGTTGCGGGATGTAGCGTGGCGCTGCAGAGCATGGGTGGATGCGGCGGATGCAGCAGGATGCAACAGGATGCAACAGGAAGCAGCAGGATGCGGCCGGGAATTGCAGAGAATCGCAGAGCATAGCTCTGCGAAGAAGAAACATAAGGACTCCGGGGAGTAAACTCCCCAGAGCTAGATTAGTAACAAGCATTTCTGAGACAGGATGCATACAAAAGTAACAAGTAGAGATGAGAGAGCAGCTCAGTGTGTCATAGGAAGGAAGGAGCTTCCCCGGCAGTCTAGAATTATAATGGCATGACTAAGAGAGGCAGGTTAAAGAGAGGTGCCTGGTCGGCTAGAACTCTCCCCAGCCGGACCGGGCTGTACTGGCCTGCCTCCCTCTACTCTCGCTATATTATTAATTATATAATAAATAAAACTGATGACTACGAAGAGAAGCAGGTGGGCCGGGTTAGGTGGACGCTGCAACTCCTCACTCCCTAACTATAAGCTTTATCAAAGAGGAGGGTTTTCAGTTTACTCTTAAATGTGGTGACGGTGTCTGCCCCTCGTACCCAAAGTGGGAGCTGGTTCAGGAGCGGAGCCTGATAACTGAAGGCTCTGGCCCCCAGTCTACTTTTAGAGACTCTAGGAACCACAAGTAGCTCCGCTACACTAGACAGTATATGCTCATCTTCATTGCCAGCACATAAAAATGTGTCTCAACTGACTTGTTTGTCTCAGACGAGTTTGCTCTGTTCCTCCCAGGCTGAAAACATCATGATGCTGGACATGGATCTGCCCGCTCGGACCACTAAAGAGTATCAGGAGCCGGTTATCGCCCCAAAGGTGGCGGCGGCTCTGGAGGACGCTCTTAGGGATGAGGATGAGATCCAGGTAGATGCCTCAGGCTTTCACAGCAGCTTGGGATCAACCCCGCCCGCCAGCGCCAGCCTCAAGAAACCAAAGTCTGGGTAAGGCAAACTGTCACCTTCAGCTGTCAAGGCCACGAGTAAAATCCATTTCCAAGTGGCTTATACTGTGGTTAGGCTGGTGCTGGCTTTATGTGCATTTGGTTGAGAAGCAAAGACCTGTACATGAAACCTCAACATGTGCAGGCTCCTAACCTTTTTTCTGTTATTCCCACTAACTGTTTAACCCTCTGTGTTTGCTCTCTGTCACTCAGTCGACCAAGAACAGGCAAGAAGTCGAGCACCCCGACCTCTCCATTCAGCCCCTCAAGTCCAGGATCCACGCTTTACCCACAATCCCGCGGCCTGGTGCCCAAGTGACAGCTTCTACGACTAATATCACCGCCAACCTCTCTTTTGCACCTTTCCACTTTGGGAGTCAACTTTAAGAGAAAGGGTTTTATGTCAAGATGACAGAATATCGGATTAAGACTAATGCTGCTGTAACCACACCACTTATAACTGCTGTCATAAGCTTTTTGATTTTGGAGATTTGAAACCCTTCCTCCTGAGTCAGTACGACACTAGGACAGCAGCCACGCATGGAGCCTAATTATCACTCTACACTGTTACCTTTCCCTACATTTGGCTTAATGCCACCGATGTCTTATATATATTATACAGTATGTCACAATGTTCTTAATGTATGGAAAGAAATGATGGATTGCAGTATCCCCAATGCACTTCTTCTTCCTATCTTCCCAGATCTGTGTTGGGTGTAGTCCTCTCTTACTGCAAGTGTGGACATTGGTGGGAGGGGTGCTGGGGTTGACGTGAAGACACATGGACTAGGCAGCTCTGCAGTCACGTCTGCCTGTCACTAACGGGGTGTGTGTGTGTGTGTGTGTCAGTGTGCGTGTGTGTGTGTGTCTGGCCACATATCTATGTGTGTCTTTACGTCAAACATTTCAGTTTATGTCAAACAGCGCAGTTCATTTCCATTGTTGGAGCTCTGATAATGTTAGCATGGAGCTTTAAGTCTTGCGTATGTGTTTGTGTTGTGTCTCAAAGGAATAATTCAAAATTTTGGGAAATAAGCCTATTTGCTATTTTGTTTTTGCTAGTAAGACGAGAACATAGATACAACTCGTGTGGTTTTGCCTAATAGAGAAGCTAGAGGTAATTAGCTTAAGACACCAGGAAGTCAATGTGGCCAGCCAAAAAAAAAATAAAAAAATGGTTCCAGCAAACAACTCCCCAAAAACCACAACATCGTCGGTTTCCCATTTCTGTTTATTAGATGAAACAAATGAGATAATTGGTAGCTGGATGCACAGAGCTAACTGCTAGCCCTCTTCTTCCAGTCTTCATGCTAAGCTCGTCACAAATAAGTGTTTTTCCTAAAAGGCCGAACTATTCCTTTTAGACTGAAATGCGCAGGCCAGAAATTGAAGCTCACTGCAGACGTGTCATGTGTCATAAGTTGCTGTAATCGGTAGATGCTGTTCTTCTTGGGGCACACGAGATGGAGGTGGGGAACGACGGGAGAGCACTCAACACATTTACACACCCACTATGGACACATTCCAGGTTGCAGGACATTGCAGTCGGCCACCAGACATCCTAGCAGAACAATGCCAAGCATTACCTGGGTCACTTCAAAGTTACTGTCCTGGGGATGTGCCTCTTGATTCATCAGGGTTCCAAGGTGCCTTAACCTGTGTCCTTAATCTCTGCTCCCTTTTTATTTGAAGTGTGCGCACACATTCTTCTCGGCTTGTGTTTTTTCATCACTTCATCTGCTCGTTCGTTCCAGCATCAGGGAATTGTTACTACGGTCCAGATATTTCTGTCGGAATGGGGTGCACTTGTTATATGGACAGGCAGAGCATTTAGACACAGCATTCAACCACCCCAGGTTTCTGGGTAAGGGCCACAGGAAGTCAAGGCACGCAGAGGGTGATGTATTCCCCCCTCTGTTTTTTTTTTTTTAAATACCTCATTTACTGTTGTGTAGAACTGGTTGGCCTAACAGAACACTAAAAACCCCAGGGGAGTGCTGAGCTCTTGACAGTAGTGGTGCTACAAAACTCAGTCGAAAACACTACAGACGTCTTTATCTGAATACACAAATTATTCTCTTTGTATGCCTACAGATGAACAATATGCAGTTTTAACCTCCATGGTTCAGCCGGCCTCTCTGCTGCTCTCTGTTCCCCATACTCGATATACTGTGATGGGTGTGCTGTCCGCTCGCTGCTACTGTGTAGGGTCTTACAACCCACTGTGACATTTCAACAGGCCTGGGTCAAATGGCAAATGAAGTCCTGTCAAGTATGTGTGCAGTTGATTGTGTCTAGCATCAACCATCAAGCCTGTTTCAGTTGCTAACAATTGGAAGGACTTCAAACTAAAGAATCTCTCTTGCTGTTTGACCCATGTCTGCATACCTTATATATGTAATAATGAATATAGACCTGTTGATAGGCAATCCTCAGTCACTTTTGCAGATATATACAAAAAAAAAATACAAAAATGGGTTTCCATATTGAAAAAAAATCTAACTTATAATCTTTCATTTTTATACACAGATGTAGATATAATTTTCTATTAATTTTTTTTCTTCTTTAAAATAGATTATTGTTTTATTTTTTGATCTTTGTAATTTAATGTTGAAATTTTATTTTTTGCGTCATACATGTACTGTGTGTCTTCGTTTGCATTCATCAAGGAACAGGCTTTAGATGTTTGCGCATACACTTTAAAATGCTTTAGTCGATTAGGTTTTCCATATGGAAGATAACTGTTGCACATTGTTGATTTGGGGCAGTGTGGAGACTGCTTATAGAAAGCAGATATTCACGTCACAGTTGAGTATTTACATGTTCACTGTACATTTAACTTCATAAATAAACAATCTTTAGAATAAGGCCTAATTGTTGTAACTAACATTGCAATGCTGTATACCTGATGCATGATTTTAGCAGGCTTCAGTAATACCTGTGGTGGTGTGAGTATTCATCATTCATAGGAATTTGGTGAAAATGTGAATACCTTTTGCATCTGTAGCCCATAGCTACGTCACTGGATCCAAACTCCATATCTAAGACTTTTGTGACCAACCTTTACGTGCTGGTGGTTTTTTCAAAGCCAAATAACAATGCAGATGCACTTCTGTCTGTGGCTGGCCATGTCTTCAACTTGTTTAGTTTCTTTTAATGAATAAAGACAATTCAATGATAACAACATGGTAGTATGTCATGTCTCTTTGGGGGTATTTAAGTATGATGTGTAATGATTCACCAATAGAAATAGAATGGACATGGATGTTTGCCGTTAAAGAGAAAATGGCGCTTGTTGTTAGTTATGGTGACAACACACGTCAGTGTGTCGGTAAGTGTGTTACACTCGCTATTTTGAGAACTCTGTTTAGGCCTAGCGTACACACTAACCCGGGATCTTCCTTGTGCCTGTCTCTTGTTGAAGCAATTAAATACAGCAATCCTCAACTAATCTCTCAATTTGGTAGAGCATGTTTTATAGAAATAAGTGAAATTAACCCTCATGCCCTCTTCGGTCATTTTTGTACATTTTTCTCAAGTTTTTTTTTTCATTTTGTGATCATTTTTGCTGTGTTACTTCTTATGGCATGAAATTTTGTAGGAATCCTTCTTTTCAGTCAAATATTTTAAATCCAGTGTTTTTTACTCTTACATGTCTTTTATACTTAAATGATTCATTTTGTACCCTCTGGACACCTTCGAGGCAAAAATGTCCACGCACACAAAAACTGTTATTAAATCATCATATATCAATATTTTTTTCTGCTTTTTTTTCATGAATCACTTAAACAACTTCTTACCTAATCAAAACCACCAAACATTCAATCATTTTCAGGATTTTAACCCTTTAAATGCCAGTTTATGTATTTGAAGTATGTCATTATTTATAAAAAAAAACACAAAAAATGATTTTTTTCCCATATAATGAATAATATGTAGATTGGGCTTTGGTGGTGATTAGAGGCATTTGATTGCATTAGTATTTTTTATGTAATTCCAGATACTCCCTCTGGACACCTTCGAGGCAAAAATGGCCCCATTGACTTCCATTATAACCACATGTTTTGATCTCACTGCCTTTACAGTATAAAACCATGCATTCTGTAATGTCAGCATTTCATTTGGAAGAAAACTAGTCATATTTGACATTTTTACAGTATTTCACCAGATTCAACCATTTTGCCCTTGTAGGCCGATGCATGAAATTATAGTTATATTATGGAGCTCTGTGTGTGTGTCTGTGTGTGTGTGTGTGTGTGTATATATGTATATTTGTGTGTGTGTGGGTGGGTGTGTGTGTGTGTATGCGTGTGTGTGTGTGTGTGTGTGTGTGTATGTATGCGTGTGTGTGTGTGTGTGTGTGTGTGTGTGTGTGTGTGTGTGTGTGTGCATGCATGTATGCATGTCTGTGTGTGAGAGAGAGTTTGTGTAAATCTGTAAACAAACAATGATAATTTTAGTGGTGAAAAAAGCGCACCTTACTTTTGCCAGTTATATTATGGAGCCATGTGTGTATGTGTGTGTGTGTGTGTGTGTGTGTGTGTGTGTGCATGCATGCGTGTCTGTGTGTGAGAGAGAGTTTGTGTAAATCTGGTTGAAAAAAGGGCTTCTTTTGAAGGATGCATTTCATGTGTCTTTGAAGACGTGCTTGAATAAAAACATTGTCTCCTGCATTTGTTGTAAACAAAAACAACTATTAGTGTGTTCATGCACCTGGCTCTAGAGAAGGAGAAAGACCTGGAGCAAAGAGAAGGAGCCTTTATCTTCCAGCCAACTGCAGGACTCATCTGAAGATGACACAAGTTTCTGGAGTCTGACAAAATGGTCACTGGAGTCCTCCAACTCTGTGAGTGCCTCTAACCCTTCCTCTGAAAGTGGAGAGGACACTGAAGATCCTGTCCATCCTAACATTGAATGGACAGTGAAGAATTGGCAAGTCTGGTCTCCATCTAATACTGAGACGCTGCGCAATATTCAAGCACCGACCGGCATGATGTCAGAGCCCACGAGATATGCCATATCAAGAATCCATGATGTGGCATCCTCTTTCGACCTTTTCTTCACTCTTGACTTGATCCAGCTGATTCAGGAAATGACAAACCTACACGGGAGGCGTTCAATCTCAGGATGGAGTGATGTGGATGCTCAAGAGATTTTAACATACATGGGACTTCACACTTGGCTGGTGTGTACCGGTCCAAAGGGGAATCCACCCGGAGCCTGTGGGATGTCCATAGTGGGAGACCAGTCTTCAGGGCCACCATGTCCCACAAACCATTTGAAATGATAAGCGCCAGTTTACAGCAAATGCAGGAGACAATGTTTTTATTCAAGCACGTCTTCAAAGACACATGAAATGCATCCTTCAAAAGATGCCTTTTTTCAGCCCTAAAGTGATCATTGCTTGCTTACAGGTTCACGCAAACTCACACACACACACACACACACACACACACACACACACACACACACACACAGAGCTCCATAATATAACTATAATTTCATGCATCGGCCTACAAGGGCAAAATGGTTGAATCTGGTGAAATACTGTAAAAATGTCAAATATGACTAGTTTTCTTCCAAATGAAATGCTGATATTTCAAAATGCATGGTTTTATACTGTAAAGGCAGTGAGATCAAAACATGTGGTTATAATGGAAGTGAATGGGGCCATTTTTGCCTCGAAGGTGTCCAAAGGGAGTATCTGGAACTACATAAAAAATACTAATGCAATCAAATTAGTTTTGTTGCTTATCTTTGACATATCCAAGCCTCTAATCCCCACCAAAGCCCCATTCCCCTATGATTTATTTTATGGAAAATAATTAATGTTTTGTTGGGTTTTTCATAAATAATTGTTACTTCAAAGATTTAAAACTGGCATTTAAAGGGTTAAAATCCAGAAAATGATTAAATGTTTGGTAGTTTTGAGCAATTTAGAAGTTGTTTAAGTGATTTATGAAAAAAAAGCAGAAAAAAATATTGATATATGATGATTTAATAACAGTTTTTTGGACATGTACATTTTTGCCTCGAAGGTGTCGAAAGGGAGTATCTGGAACTATGTAAAAAATACTAATGCAATCAAATTAATTTTGTTGCTTATCTTTGACATATCCAAGCCTCTAATCCCCACCAAAGCCAAATCTAGATATTATTCATTATATGGAAAAAAAATAATTTTTGTGTTTTTTGTAATAAAAAATGAAATGCTTCAAATACATAAACTGCCATTTAAAGGGTTAAAATCCTGAAAATGATTGAATGTTGGGGGGTTTGTTTTGGGTGTAAAAAATTTTTTAATTTATATATAAAAAAAAGGAAAAAAAATATTGATAAATGATGATTTAATAACAGATTTTGTGTGCGTGGACATTTTTGCCTCGAAGGTGTCGAGAGTAAGTTTTTTTAAGGAGGGCATGAGGGTTAATTACCTTACCAAGACTGAGCCATCTTTAGTACTTTGTTGAAGTATGATAGCCCCAGAAGAATTCCCAGGGTGCACTGCAGATTTCAGAGCCAGATCTTTTCAGGTCGTATTCTTCTAGGATGTTAGTTAGAAAACTGGCCCATGACATGTGGCCTGTGTATGATGACATTTTTATAGGGGATAATATATTTTATTAGTCTGGCTCAACGGATGTAAATTGCTGGGATAAAGCCTGTGACACACCTCACAACATTGACGCATCATCTCCCCATCTGAACCCTCCACTCGCCATCAACCCCCTCCCTATACAAAAATCAAGACAAAATGAAATAACAACCATAATATTCAATACATCAAACAACCACAAAATAAACAACCCGTATGCATACATCTAACTGCATACATCTAACCCCAGTACATGGCATCCTAGATCTCAGGTACTTCCCCCATTTTCCACTGTAATCACTCTTGCGGATCGCCTGAATGACATTTTCTCAAACACTGCCACTTTCGCCATCTCACAAGCCCATTCTTGGATTGAAGGTACCCCTTCGTTTCCCCTACTCTCAGAAGGATCTGTCTGGCTATCATTAAAGTGGTTTGGGTCCAACTTCTTTTGTGCTTATCCATCCCTCTTAAAATTGACCCATCTCCCAGAACAAATAATCTTGGGCCGAATGGTAACAATAACACATGGCGAAGTTGCAAGTATCTCAAATAAAATTTGACCTAGGGATTCCAAATTGCTGTACCACATCCTCGAAGGATTGCAATATGCCACTGAGATACAAATCTCCTAGTGTGACAATTTCCTTTACCAGTACGTAACTTTGGCATTTAGATATGGATCCAGTTCAAACAGCTGGGCCACTTTGGTCCAGACTACTTTTAAGTGAGTACTTATCGGATGTGTTTTTGCCTCACCATACAGGTGTTTAAATATGAAAGAAAACTACGGAATTTCAAAGTGAACTGACCCCAAACATTGTGCAACAAAAACTCATGACTGATAATTTGCCAATAAAATAAAATAATTACAAAGATAAAGCCTGCAAGGCACTGTGAACAGCAGCCGCTGTCTTAGCTTATCAAATGATTTCATTTGCAACTGGACTCTTTATAATGGACTTTATTAACAGCAGTCAATAATACAGCTCATTTTTAAAACAAAGCTATTCATTCTCACCCAACCTTAATATTAAGTGCAAAAGAATCCCCCCCCCCCCAAGAAAAAAAAATCCATCATGATCATATACATTCAGCAGAGAATCACAAATGCACAACAACCAAAATGAATGGTACTCATGTTGAATAAAGGAATGGTGAAGCCTACATACAGTACTCAAAGGCAGATTCAGCAGCAGTAGAAATTGTACAATGGCAGTGAAGCATGACATTACACTCAGGAGGGATGGATGTTTTATTTTGGATGTGAGTTGCTTTATTTTTGTCCCCCTAAAGTGTTCCACCTAGTCCCGCCCTACTGTGCTGTGATTGGCTGGTACTTGTTGCTTTGACGAGTCCTGCTATTGACTGATAATCTGGCGACTGATCATCAGATTATCATCTTTCCTATCGTGTGTATATATATATCTATCTATATATAGATAGATATATATATCTATATATATCTGTTAATATAATACATCTATGATCTATGCTTTCATATGCCTTCACAAAGTTGGTGGATGAAGCATTAAAGCTATAGTGCGTAGTTTCTGTCTCCCCCATGAGGAATTCTAAGTAATGGCAATAACATATCAGCGCATGCAGATGAGGCAAGTCTTCAGTGATTGAGCACCACCCCCACCTGCCTCCAAGCAGTGGCTATTAGCGTTTATCCCGACAAATCAAGGACACAGAGGTTTAAAAAACATGATGGACTCTTCAGAAGAGGTAATTATCTTGTAATTTTGATGCCCTCTTCATCTCCAAAGCTGAATGCTGCCGTTGTTTTCGCTCGCAGAAAAATTTGAGCGAAATTCGCTGGACGGCACCCTTTTGTAAACATAGCCATACTGAGCAATACAGAGTTTTGTGGAGCTTAAAGCTAAATTAGCTTTGTATCAACTCATTTGGCAATGGCTTGAATGGAACGGACGTTCATCAATATAGAATAGTCGCGCACTATAGCATTAAGTTGATAGATTTGACTAATTTAGCGGCTGGTTAGTTAGCTAGTTAGTTAGCTTGCTAATTCCACCATGCTTTAAAGGTGCAGTAGGTAAGTCTTATAAAACTAACTTTCTGTCATATTTGCTGAAACTGACCCTATGTTCAAGTAGAACTACATGAAGCAGGTAATTTAAAAAAATATCCAGCTCCTCTGGCACCCCCTACTATTTGCAAAATACCCCGCTCCCTGTTCAGATGCACCAATCAGGGCCTGGGGGGGGGGTGTCTAACTGGGTGTCAATCACTGCTCATGCACACGCATTTCATAGCTTCCTCTCCTCCCCTTCCCTTCCCCCTGCCCCACACACGAGCTGCAGATAGGTTTCTCCCTTGTGGGGGGAGGGGCTTAGGGTACAATTTTGGGCTTTAGCGGAAAGGGGGGAGGGACTGAGAAATTGTCGATGTTCACATTTTTTGACTAAGTCCTGGATCTTCGCAATCCTACCTACGGCACCTTTAAGTCTACATTGGTTACAGAAAATTAGCCGAACAGCGGGCTAATGCATTGTCGTTAATGCATGGTGGAATCAGCAAGCTAGCTAACTAGCATCTAAATGAGTAAAATGTAACAACTTTAATGTTTTATTCAGACAGGCTCGTCACAGCATAGGAAATCACATTGCCATCGCCAGAGTGACAACTTTGTTCGGCTCATTTCGTTTAACCAGCGTAGCATGAAAACTAGTTAGCTAACTTCATGTGTGTATTATCCTACGGCGTCGTGACCCTTTTGGTGTTCTGCGTCGGGGTTGAACGCGTTTCTTTGCAAGCGGGGCATTTCACCGCCAGAACGCTAGGGGGTGTGTGGATCGCGGAGGGTCAATCGCGAAACTCTGCCATTTCCGAAGAAAGAGAGAGAGTTTGTTGTTAGCGAGCACACTTTAGCACAACTGCCCACAAAGTACTGCTTGCTGGCGAAGTGCTAATTTCAAAACGTTACCGACACAGACACTTTACAAACGGATAACCCCGTCACTGTAACCAAAATATGTCTGAGTTGATTTGCAAAGCTGATGTCAGTGAACTAGCATGTTGCTACTCCCCACAATAGGCTGCTTGAAACACCGACTATCAACACACAGGACGAGTTGACCAATCACAGTCCTTGCAGTCTGCGTCGCCTCGACGCAAAGTAAAAAAATGTTGGAGGTGCGTGTCGAGCTACGGCGGAGGGCTCGGAGAGGGGCTCGCGTCAACGTAGAGGGGTCTGCCGCGGTCTGCCGGGGTACGCCGTCGATTCGACGCAGAAGTATAAAACAGCCTAAAGGCTAACTAAGCTAAAATGAGCCCAACAAAGCAAGTTTTCACTCATAATTTCACACAGCATCCAATCACAAGGACGCTTCGAGGCAATGTACTAGCCAATCACAGCACAATAGGGCTAGGTAAAACATTCATGGGAAGAAAAAATAAAACGCATATTCACCTGGCCTGATAAGGACCTGCTTTTTGAACACAAAACTCCCATTCAGTGTAGGATATATTACAAATATAAGCTCATATTCAAATTCCTCGAATTATTGTGATCACATCCAAAATGTATGTAGCAAAATGCTAACTTTTGGGAGAAATCCAAAGCTTTTCATGATAAATAATACATAAATAACCACAAGTGTCATTTCAGTGGTAGTGAAGCAGTTTTTGAAAGGAAAAAAAATAAACAAATAATTTCTTCGGATGAATGACTTGCAGTTGATTTGCCGTTTCCTCTCGAGAATTTAGTCCATGCAACGGAAGTTTGGCACAGAGGGGAGCAGAAAGATTGGTACAAAAGCAAAAAGTACAAAGGAATAATGCTCCATCTAACTAGAAACTACAACAGAAGATGTGAGAAAAGATACTCCTTTTACTTTTCAAAGTATCTTCATGTTTATGATTCACAAAACATACAATTTCATATGTACACACCACTTCAAGTCTCATAAAATTCAAAAGAACCCCCCTTCCCCCCCCAAAAAAAACCCCCAATGACAGGACAGTGAAAGAAAAACCTGCACACTGTCACTCATCTAAAACATTGGTTATGTGTTTTATCATGCTGGTTTATTTATGTAAATTGGAATAATAGTAAGTATGTGAACCTTTACGGTCATTCTCTTTTTGTTAGGAGAATATGATGGGATGTAGAGAAAACACTGAGACTGCCCTTTGGATACACATGTAAGGATTTAGGACAGTTTCATCTCCATATGGAGACAAACAAAGAGACTTTAAATCATACAATGAAATATATGCATAGAAATGAAAAATCAACCTTCTATTCAATCAACTAGTCTCCTAACAAGGCGTGAAATGATGAGCAACCCTTGGCCTTGGAAAAGTTACATTATTTAATGGACTGAGGCTTCAAGACAAACCTACCCCTTTTATTTGGAAATCAGTGGAAATAATCACAACCATCACACCATCTTGGTCACTAGCTCTAGCTATAATATAATTGAATAGGATATAGTGAAAGAAAGAAATCTCTCTTTGAATGCACATTTTCTTCCCTCACAAAGTTGATCTTTGGGCCCACTCTGTCTTCCTTTCTCGAAGCAGACCATCCCCATTAGATGAGAATACACACCACCATTTGTGGACAAAACGAGTTCCACGCGATTTATACAATCAATGTATAATCTCTAATTCGGGGCACAGCTGCAAGTAGTGGACAGAAAGGAGCTGGGACAGTCCTGTGCCTTCTGGTCTCTGGGTGAGCTGCTCTCTCTGCCTGCTGCTACAGCGTCTGAACTCGACGTGCGACGTCTGGTCTGCCGCTGTAGCCTAAACAATGACGGTTCTCTTTTCTCAGCACCACTAAATCGCCTTTTACTAGGATAGTCAGGCCACTGTTAAGCTGTTGTCAGGCAAGGCTTGATTGGCATGTTGGACATACAGAGGTGCAGAGCGAATCGATAAAACTGTGTATACTTTACGTACTTAAATCTATTTATATTTTTTTGCGCCTCAATGGAGACACAGAGCTTACATCAGTGACTGTTTGGTTGTCTGAAACATTGACCCCCACTTCCCCCTCCACTGGATGAATTGGATGACGCTTTTATAGTGTCAGGAAATTAGTCAGTAAAAGAACAGTGGGAGCCGGGCAAAAAGAAGGGGGTTGGACAGAGAATGGATGATGGAGAAGACGAGAGCAGGTGAGAGAGAAAGAGATCACCCCCCCCCCCCTCAGTAAGGTAGATGGCATGTTGTCCTGCCTAGGGCTGGGTATCGTTCAAAAATCTTCGATATCGGTACCAATACCAATACCGTGACGTCGATACCGGCTCCCGAGCGAAACTTTTTTTCGATACCAATTTTATAAAAATCCATTTTAACAAAAATAAATTCCAACATTACAGCACAAATCTTTTTATTTATTTTTCGGCTCCTACCACGTGAGCCCCGTCTCTGTGCGTAACGTAGAGTTTTTCCTGCCTGCCTCTACGACGTGTAACGTTAGACGGCCAATCAGCAGCATTATTAGATCTTGGTGGAAGCATGCCGCATGCTTATAGGCTCACTGATGCTGATGAGATTTATTCCTTTAGGTATTGAAATTTGGTATTGAATGACGAGGCATTTTTTTTCGATACTACAGAGGGAATTCGGTCCGTGGCTAAAAAGTATTGAATTCGGTACCCAGCCCTAGTCCTAGTCCTGCCTTGTACAGGTGGTGGGGGGGTTGTAACAGAGACTTCAGCCTCTGTGCGGTCGTCGCGCTCAGCTCCGAGCTCTGACTCCCAACATGGCCGTGGCTCATTTCTCTCTGTAGTACAGCAGGTACATCTTCAGTGGCTCGGGCAGCGGCAGGCCCAGTATCCTCTCTCGGAGGACGTTGATGGCCGGCTGGGGTCGGAGCAGCTCCCCGGTCTCCTTCTCCTCCTCCTCCTCCTCGTGCTCTTCCTCTTCGTCTTCTTCCTCCACCGTCTCGTCCTCCTCCACCACCGCTGCCGCCGCTGGCCCTCCTGCTCCTCTCCCCGCCCTCCTGCTCCCTCTCATCTGCCGCCTCGCCTCCCTCTCTCCCGCCGCCGCGTCCTCCTCCTCGTCCTCCGCTCTTCCTCCCTGGTTGTTGTTGCTGTCCAGGGGAGCGGGGCCGAAGCCACTGCTGGCCACCACCTGACGCGTGGCCAGGACCAGGGCGTTGCAGTGGCGCCGGTGGACGCGTCTGCGCTTGAAGCGAGGGCCGTACTTGTGGAGGCCGGCCACCGCCAGACCCCTGCCTACGCTGAACGAGGAACCGCGGCCGCGCGATTGGCTGTCTCCTCCGTCGGTGGTCACTCGGAGGGTGTGGCGGATGCAGATACGGGCCAGCTCCTGTAGCGTCCGTACCTCATACTTGGCTGCAAAAAGCGAGAACCACGAGAGAAACAGAATGGAAAGGAAAATAGTAAGAAGAAAACTGAGAATTAGACACATACTATATGTATCACTATTAGAGGTGGAAAGAGTAGAAAAATATTCTACTGAAGTAAAAGTACTATTACTTATTTAAGTTTTTGGGCATTTTAGGCCTTTATTTTGATAGGACAGCTAAAGACATGAAAGGGGAGAGGGGGGGAATGACATACAGCAAAGGGCCGCGGGGTGGAGTCAAACCCATGGCCGCTGCGTCGAGGAGTATACCTCTATATATGGGTGCGCGCTCTACCAGGTGAGCTACCCAGGCGCCCAAAAGTACTATTACTTTGATTAACTTTTACTCAAGTACAGGTAAAATTACGGGTATAAAAATCTACTCAGAGTAAAAGTAAAAAGTAGCTCATTTGAAATGTACTCAGGGTAAAAGTTACTTAGTTATACTTATTTAATTAAATCGCAGTCTTTCGTGGT